>NW_017276160.1:0-23737 GCF_001594065.2 Cyphomyrmex costatus
GGCGACGGTGCCGAGGATGACGATGTCGTCGTCGTGGAGGACGGCGGCGGTGGCGCCGAGGACAACGATGTACTCATCGTGGAGGACGACGCCGAGGACGACAACGACGACGTCGTCATCCTGTACGAGGCTCCCCCGGTTGACCCTGTCCACCATATGCAGGTGGGTGAAGTGGAGGATTTCCTCCTACTCCTCGCCCACCTGCATGGGCAATAGGTCAATCGGGGGAGGAAGGGTCACCACTGTACCGCCGATGCAAGTATGTGTCATTTATTTTATTTTAATCCTTGTGCTAACCTGTCGTCGCCCGATGACGTCATCGCATGCATCGGACTTTTGTAATATCCCGGGCGCGATAAGGCCGGCGGCCTTTTGTAATATCCCGAGGGGGACGGCTCGTCGGCCCCAGGGCGAGGGGGGGCAGCGGGGGAACGGCGCGATAAGGCCCCAGGGCGAGGGGACCGCGCGGCGGCGGCGGCGGCGACCCGGCGGCACCCCCCTCATTGCTCCCGGAGTCGAATCGGTGCTATACATCTACTGACGTGTACGGTCGGGGATTCAAGTCGTACGAGCGTAAGATCGGTGTGCGCGTAGATCGTTGCCGTGATCGGTTCGACGGTTATGAAATTGTCCTTGTACTCGTTGCGCAGCAAATTATAGATGTTCAGTCGCTGCTCGTAGAGTCCCTTCCACGTCTCGAGGGACATGGACAGTTCGCGTCCGTGATGATCGCCCAGAACGATCTCCACGTAGCTCGGTGGACCGACGTTGATACCGATCTCGAGAAACTTGTAGCCCGTTGCGGTCAGGTCGTAACGTCGACTCAGAATGCGCACCGCGCGACGCTTCGTCCTGCGTACGTACGTAATTATATATTTGATGTAGGAAAATTAAAAAAAATAAAAGAGTAAAAAACTTACGATTCCTTCTGAGGGCTGCCCATCTCGGAGTAGAAGCCGAACATGATCCGTTCGCGCAAACGAGCGTAGCGAGAATGACTGCGTAAATGGTGTATTAAATTGTACCTTCTGTAATTGAAGAGAGGGGGGGGGAAGAGAGTGGGGGAGAACCTGTCGCGACAGGTCAAACAATTCTAAGAATTGTTTTTGTTCGTAAGACTCGCTGTTATCGCAAACGATTCCAAGAAATGTTTTTGTTCGTAAGACTCGCTGTTATCGCAAATGTGATTTAATTTTGAAAATTTATATTTCTGCTTTGTGAAAAGTAAATTGGCATTAGCCAGTACGTGAGTCCTGCGCAAATTTTCTTAACATTAAAAGTGTTAGACACAGTCGCCATACGCAATGGACAAGGGCACAGACAAGGGTACGATACCCAAGACTACGCGACAAGGGACGCAATACGGCATAAGCGATTCGTATGAAATCGGTGACGATTCATTACCGATTACGCCGGGAAGACAATTACCGCGAACCCCACCGAAAAAATTAACGCAAGTCCGCGAGCACGTCAAGCGAGACGTAGCGAGTGACGCGAATGCGAGTAACGTCACGTTGAATGATTTGTTCGAGTTTGTAAAATTAATGACGGAAAGAATGCGCGAATTCGAGAATAGAATAATGAATCGCGTAAACGGAAGTATGAAATCGGAAGAGAAGTCGGTCGACAAAGCGAAGATTCCAACCGCGAACAAAAATACCACGGGGGAAGATAACGCGACCGTTCTCACTCTTACCGACCGCAGCGCGGAAAATCACGCGTTGACGAGAATCGAGATACCGCGTGTTTGCATTTCGAAAAATCCATTCAAGGGTGTGACATCAATCCGATAAACAGAACCCGGTACGTTTTCTCAAACGTTTCGAGAAGATAGCGTCGTTTGAAAAAATTAGCGACGTTGACAAGTATTATTACTTTGATCGAGCACTTGTAGGAACCGCGAATTCGTGGGTAAACCTGCAAGACGAATTCGAATATTTAAAGATCAAAGAATTATTTTTACAAAAATACTGGGGTCACGACAGTCAGAAAAAATTCCGCGAAAATTTATATTTCGGAAGATATAGCCCGGATAAAAGATTATCGATATCTGAGTACGCCCAAGAGCAAGCGTTCAACGCGAAGACGCTCGACAGTCAAATGAGGGACGAAGATATAATCAGAGTACTCAAGAATCATTTTGACGATGATATTTATAAAGAATTAAGAATCGCAGCGTTCAAAACGACTAACGATTTTGTAAGATTTCTCGAAGTTTTGGAGAATGACAAAAGGTTTGCATCGCGGAGGAAGAAAGTCCAAAATAAATTTAACACGAATAAGACTAATAAAGGTGTCGTTAATGTATAATCGGCTAATAACCGAGAAAGTCAGACGAAAAATTGGCGAATGAGTAATACACCTAAATCGACAGCGTGGCAATTACGTAACGATAATTACAACGTGAACGCGCGAAAACCGTTTTATAAAAATACGGGTAAAAATGATTATGTCAGACAGAACGCGAATAGGAATAATCCTCGTGTTACTAAACAAAATGGCATGAAAATTGTGGAAATTCCTCAAAACCTACCTCCTAATTACCATCGCAAATTATCCTATGGTTAACAGCAGGAAATTATCGAGGATAACAGTACGCGAGCGCCAAGACACGATAAGCGCGATAAGAGCTGTGATAACGCGTCGATGAGTAAAGATAAAGATAACAAGACCGCGAGAAAACCGAGAATTTCATAAATAAAAGCGATTGAACAAAAAAGATCGTCAGATTCCAACGACGATGAGTTGAATGCTCTTCGCGTACCGCGACAGAGTAATGTAAAATTCGAAAGTTCTAGTAGCGATGATGCGAAAAAACGTGAAAAACCCTCGTTTAGCGATTGTTAAAATTGAAATTTAAAGATACGACGAACAAGATTCCGCGTAAAGTTAGCAATAGCGACGCGAAGATGAGTCAAAGTTCTCGATTGAACGAGACGTACGCAGTTAAATCCCATGACCAGGTCAATAAGACAAAAACCGTGAATGATCATACGGAAAAAATCCCGCGAGGAAAACATAAAAACGTAAAGTTCGGTAATTCGGGTAAAATAAAATATTGTTCGTACTACAATTATATCGACTCGATGATATTTTACAATAGTAATTTCAAAGATGAAAATCTTTTGAGAGTTATCGGTCTGAAAAATAATAACGATAAGATTAAAAATAATAACGATAAAGTTAAGCGCGATACAGGCATTAGAATAGCTGAAATTCCGTTCGACATAAACCGCGCGCGAGAGACATACAAACCGCGAGTAAATCCGGTATCACCATCGACAAGTCGCGATATGAGCGTGAATTCCAGAAAAGAGATACGTACTCACTTAGCTGTAATTAAAGACCGATTAGATGCGAGCGATAAGCGTAGCATAAACGCGATTAAACGAGAAAATGACAAGGATCGTAAAGATACCGAGAAAAATAAGCGTGAGAAATTCGATAGAATGCGCGAAAAACGTAAGGAATATTTCAAGATGCGCGATAACGCCAGAAGACAAATAAAACAGGCCAAAGAAAGGAAGATTAAAAATCAAATTCCATTGAACAAGAGACAACGAGTGATCGCAGATCCTAACTCCCAGCAGAAGAGCAGAATTATTTTCGCTTCGAATAAATTACGAGACGATAGAAGAGAACTGTCGATACGCCGAACGCGAAGAAGTTACACATCTCAAGAGAAGAATAGTTTCAACGAGACGAAGAATTTCAAGAAACAAACAGGCCTGGATAAACATCTTTTTAATTATCGAGATGACAATTACAGAAAGAATCTCAAAGCAAGAGCTATTGAGAAACTGAATAAAATATTATCAGTTAATAAGAAATTTGGCAAAGTAAAATCTAACAGGTTTCCAGAGCAAAATGAAAAACAGATTAATATGATTAGAGGAAAACGAGACGATAATAACAAACGAGTAATTCCAGTCCGGTACAACAATTCAAGGCGGAAGACGAAAAATACGGGTTCACAACAGGATTGGCAAACTGTCGCTTACGACGAAAACAGAGCGAGCAGATGTCAAGAATTCCGAGTTAAAAATAGATTGAGGCCGAATCAGAGATATTCGATAGAACAAGGATATCACATCAAAGGTAATCAAGCTGTGTTGATGCACAGGGAAACTTTCCAGGACGGAAGAAATCCGGAGAGAGTAATATCGGACAAATACGGAGTATAGGAGAAAAATGAAGATGGAGATGTTCGTGAGTTAGATTTAGACTTCCAACACGGAAGGATCGCTCCGCGTAAGAACGCGTAACAAAGAAAAAGTCTTTGATCAAACGTTGAATGAGACGGTCGTTCAACACATAGATAGTATAACAAAGAAAAAATCTTTCCGAGAGCCGCGGTAAACGCGTGATAATTATTTGAGTCTTGTAAAGCCGTGATTGACAAGTTGCGTAAAGTTTTTACCGAATGATTAGATTTTTACTATTAAGTGAGATGATGTAAGACCACGATAGTGGCAACTGTTAAGTTCGTTGTGTGTAAAGTGGTGATTGTGGTGTTGATTAATTATTAAATACATTTTATTTATTGTTACTGTTAAAACTGTGTCACAATTATTCGCGAGAACACCCACCTTTCTGGATTATTGGGATAACTCGAGACAGCGCAGATTCACAGCCCGAGGGATTTGCAGCCTGAGGGTCAAAGGATTTCAACCTTCCTCGCTATTTGGTGAAACGAGGTGGCGACCAATTAGGACAACAATATTTTTTCAACAAGTAGTAAGTGCTATTGTTTATCAAAAGACGGTTTTGGCAGGTCACACCCAAAGGTTCCGCGACTTAGGGATTTTCTTGACCAATAATGGTCAAGCGCAAACATCGGGTGGGACGTCGGAAACGAGAGAAAATCGAGACTTTGCACCGGTTAGGAATTCCGGTCATCAAAAAATTCCAGACAGGGACCTTCCTAACTGAGGCAGCCTGTCAGGAATTATTTAAGACCGACACCATACCGGTCATTGACTTGACCGACAGCGAGACTCCTTCCCTTCCTGAAATAAACCAACTCTCTCTCCCTCCTCCAACCCCTATTTCTTATTCTCCCGTCCCTGCTGAGGGAGATATCTCTCATAATGAACTCTACAACTCCGTAGAAGATCTCCTCGACACTGATATTTCCTTCCCCTCTCTAGAACAACTGCACATACACTCACACACACCTCATATTCAGAAATAGTTATAGACATATAAGTATGCTAAGTTGAAAATATTAATGTTTAAATAATATATATGTATATATTGTTACGTCCAGGCCCCAGGATTCTTTTATTACATACGAAAATTCAAGAGTTGAGGAGGGGGCATGGGAGGACGCAACCGACACCGTTCTTGTGGCTATCGCTTCAAAACGCGTGCCACAAGTCAGAGACGCATTAGGTCACAGATATGGGTCAACGTCAACATGTGACGCTATTACCCGGTCTGCGATTGTGTCTCTGTCGGTCCCCTTTTCAGATCAAAGAACTTAATCCTTTTGATCAGGGATCGGACCGTGCGGTCTAGTAGGATGAGGAATGAGACGTAGATTTTCTTAATGAACTACAGCGATTTTCAGTAATTACATAACAAGAGGGTTTATTATTTTTCTATATATCAAACATATAATAAAATAATTTAACATTCTTGTAAGCTATTTATTACAATTGTTTTATATTTTTAGAAATTAATTAAAGGAAATAGAATACTTTAAACATTCTTATTAAATATATATATATATATATATATGTATATGTATATTACAATTATTATATGTATATTCGGAAATTTTCTTAATTTTTCTATGCATTAATCTAATGTAACGGTGTATGTCTCGGTAATTGTGCAAATGTGAATGTGTGTGGATAATGTGGTGAGGGAAGGGACATTTCGGCATCGAGGTATTCTTCGCGATATAATTCATTATGATGAATATCTCCTTCAAAAGGGACGGCGGAATAGGAGATAGGGGTAAGAGGAGGGAGAGAAAGTGAAGTTAAATCGGGTAGGGGAGGAGTCTCGTCACCGTCGGTCAAGTCTATAACTGGTATAGCGTTGGTAGTCGATAATTACCTTTTATAGTAAGTGAATTGTTGTCCAAGAGTTAATTGAGAATGAATCTTGGCGAGCTGCTTCCTTCAGGAAGGTCCCGGTCTGGACTTTTGCTATTGGGAGGAAGTTATTTGCCTTTAATTTCTTTATCCTCGCCCGCTTCCTCCGTTCCGCACGATGCTTATTACGCCAAACCAACTACTGAACATCTCTACTGAAAATCTCTCATTAGGGAAATTTAGGCAGGAAAAGAAGAATCCAAGGAGAGAGGGAGAGGGAGAGAGGGGGAGAGAGGAAGGGAGGGAGAGAGAGGGAGGGAGGGAGAGAGAGGGAGAGAGAGGAGAGAGAGAGTGATGAAATAGAAGAGAAAGAATGAAAGAGTGAATCGCTTGAGGTGTCGGTCGCTGAAGCAATTCTGAAAGAGAGAATCGCTTGAGGCGCCGGTTGCTGAAGCAATTCTGAAAGTAAAGGAAAAAGAGTGAATCGCTTGAGGCGCCGTGCGCCGGTCGCTGAAGCAATTCTGAAAGTAAAGGGAAAAGAGTGAATCGCTTAAGGCGCCGGTCGCTGAAGCAATTTTTAAAGAGAGAATCGCTTGAGGCGTCGGTCGCTGAAGCAATTTTGAAAGTAAAAGGAAAAGAGTGAATCGCTTGAGGCGCTGATCGCTGAAGCAATTCTTAAAGAGAGAATCGCTTGAGGCATCGGTCGCTGAAGCAATTCTGAAAGTAAAGGAAAAAGAGTGAATTGCTTGAGGCGCTGGTCGCTGAAGCAACTCTGAAAGTAAAGGAAAAACAGTGAATCGCTTGAGGCGCCGGTCGCTGAAGCAATTCTGAAGGTAAAGAATAAAAAGAGAATCGCTTGAGGCGCCAATCGCTGAAGTAATTCAAACGAAGTGTTACGTCCTGTAGACTTCACAATTCTTTTCTTTCAAAGGGTTGGTCAGTGTCATATCTAGAGTAAGATTTACGAGACAGGCCCGAGCGCAGATATCTGATAATAGAGCCTAAGTGCACTCCATGCGCTGGGAGACTCGTAAATGTCACTCAAATCAAAAGGGAAAATAGCAGAGATTAAAATTGCTGAACCGTACATTTCTAAGTACAATTACACGATAACGACAACTATGATAAGACCCAAGAAAAATCGTAAAATCTTTATCACTGAAACAAAAGGAAAAAACGCTAACATCAGCAATGATAAAAGTTAAGAAAAATCGTAAAATCTTTATCACCGAAACAAAAGGAAAAAAACGCTAACATCAGCAATGATAAAAATTAAGAAAAATCGTAAAATCTTTATCACTGAAACAAAGGGAAAAAACGCTAACATCAGCAATGATAAAAGTTAAGAAAAATCGTAAATCATGTCACAAGTTGCTAGCGTTGCAACAATTTCAGACAAAGGAAAAATCCGCCCTTTTGGGGTATAAATAGAGGCCCTCGGAAGCGCACAGAGACAGTTCTAATCATCAGTCCACCGTGTCAGTTTTCCGAGGCGATAAGCCCGAGTTGACTGGCCCGGTTTCCCTTTTTGCTCGCTCAAGTCACCTCTTTGATCGGAAGTCAGTTGTCCGAGGCATTGCCCGAGTCAACTGACCAAGATCTGGTGTTCGGTTAGAGACAGCCCACCAAGGCCCACTCACGGCCCGTCTACCGCTGTGCGCCTCCGAGGTCGTCGACGTCCACCAGGAGCACCCACGACCGACCGTGCGTCTCCGTGGCTTTCGAAGTCCACTAGGACCACCCACGACGACCGTGCGCCTCCGAGGCCCCTCTGAAGCCTTTTGCACCGTGAGGGACTGACCGCCGCCATCTTTTCTTCGGTTATACAAGTAAGCCGTTGCCGTTCCCTTCCTTATCCCTTCCCCTTCCTTAATAAGAGTATACGTATAATGTACACGCAACTCCAAAAATTTTTTATAATTATTAACCGCTCCAATTTTAGTGCGCACTCGAGGTGCGACTAGGGAGCCTCGCTCCAGAGGCCCTTATATTAAGGACCCCCGCCAGAATCCGCGGCCTGGGCAACTTCCGATGCCCGAAAGTACCACACCGCCGCTCCCCGCAAACACTACGCCGCCGTCTCTCCTTGTTAATACCACATGGCGCCCCTCCGTAATAGTTTCTCCGCCGTTTCTCTCCGCGACACAAACATACACTACCACAACACACGTACAATATCCCGAACCCTCCTACTCCCCCGTCGACTCCTCAGAATTCCCATTACATCTCTCCAAATTCCCGCCTCTAATTGATTCCCCCTCAATTTCTCCTCTCCCTATGCATGAGAGATTCCCTTCCGTGCACGAGATTCCCACTCCTCCTCCGTTCACGGAACTACACTCACCTTCCCTCGTTACCCCCTCCTTTTCCGAGCAGACTTTCTTTCCTTCCGAGCAGACTTTCTTCCCTTCCGAGCAGAATTTCTTTCCTCTCGAGCAGACTCTCCCTCCTCCCATCACCACCTCCTTCCTTGAGCAAACTCTAACTCCCCCTGTTATTACCACCGTTTCCCCCGATTCCGAAATTGTAATGTACTTTCCAGGAATCTCCATCCCCTTTTTCGTACGGCTGGACGCCATCCGCCCCGTCGTCCCTTGTTCCTGTCAAGGAAACCCCTCCTAATTCCTCTTTCTCTCCCTCTCTCTTCTCCCGTCCCACACACACGAACACACACATGCTATTTGTAAATTTTAGTTTAATAAGATTTGTGTAATGTCTATTCACCTTTTTATTTTCATTTATTTTATCACGTGTAATGTTCCTTATATATTTTGTAATAGTAATAAATAAATGTATTAGAAATTTAATTTTAAAATATAAAAATCGCTTAAATTCTTAAACCCTTTTTCTCGTATTCCCTGATCCATTCTCGTTAGATCGCACAGGTCCACTCCCAGGTAATAGGGATTAAGTTCCCTGACCTAAATTAAAGGACCAACGATCGTGACCGCTCACGGAGAAAGTCGTCATAGTGTCTCTTCCGAGACACTGACCCATTTTCCGGAGCACTTAAAGGTACGATCGACTCACAGGACACTCCACGGTGTGTACCTGCGAGAGCTCGAATTCGGTGACGCTCCTCCGTTGCCCCTTCCGAAAATTGGGGATCGAGCGTGACCGAATCTCGGGCAGAGTTCGTTGCGCCCTTCCGCAGCTCCTCCCGGAATCGGAGCTTGGACGTAACAGAAGAAAGAGTAAATCATGCATGAAGAAGAAAGGAGAAGAGAGAGATACTGTAGATGGTCGAGGGAAATAAAGAAAAGAAATAAAATTAAAGAGAGAGAAAAAAATTTGTTTTCTTACTTTTAAGCTGGATGGAGTCGAGTGGGTTGCGAATGGACCAAGATCCTGATGGGAAGTACCGATGACAGTCCTTCAGGCAGTGTCGGTGACGGTTTCTTGGACACTCCGCGCACTGCTTTTAATGTTTTTAAAAATTCTAGCTGAAATTAACTATTAAAAGTTCTATTTGAACCGACTTGGACTATTGAAAGAATGGAAATGTTCTAGTCTCGCGGGCTTCATATTTATACTTGCGGAGGGCAATATGCCCTTCTTTGTTTGTGATAATCGTACTTTGGAGTTTGATCTTTGGACTGATGTCTTCTGGGAAATGGGAAAAATTTAGATCAGATGGATTCGTGTTGACGTGTCGAATTTTCATTGGTCTTATCTAGTACCGGAAGCGCACGTGCAACGTCAAACGCTGTTAATTATATGCTTTTCTATAAGAGATCAATGGGTGCCGGTCGACTTTTTGATCTCGCGGCGCGGCCAGCTATAGCGTCAACTAAATTTGTTGGTTAAGAAAAATTTTCTTTTAATCATTTCATCGTCATTTGTAACGCTCACTCATTTATCTTCAAATTGGAAGTGAGGAGCAGGAAGAAACGGTATTGTTTATTTAAGTTTCTTCGTACTCCTTATTTTCATTAATCCTTATTATATATGTAGCATTCCACGAAAGAAAAGAATCGTGGAGTCCTCCGGACGTAACAATATATATATATATTCAAATACATAAATATGTTAATTTAATATATTAAAAGTAAATTAGAGATATTAAAGTAGATTTTAAATATTATAAATGAAAATTGTAGAGTAATCCTTAAATATAAAATAACTGTATTCTTTAAATGTACTAAAAAGATAATATAACCTGTTCATGTTTATTTATAAATTATAAATCGCTGTGGTTTATTGGAATTACCCTTCATTCATTCCTCGTTCCACGAAATTGCACGGTCCGATCCCTGGTCAAAAAGATTAAGTTTCTTGATCTAAAAAGGGGACCAACAGAGGCACTGTCACAGATCGGGTAATAGCGTCACACGTCGACGTTGACCCACATCTGTGACCTGGAGCGTCTCTGACTTGTGGTACGCGTCTCGAAGCGATAACCACAAGAGCGGTATCAGTTGCGTCCTCCCATGCCCTCCCCTCAACTCCTAAATCTTCCTATGAAATAAAAGAATCCTGGGGCTTGGACGTAACAAATTATATTGGTATTAAACTAACCTCCAAATATGCTTTAATGAAAAAGTATGGGATAATTGATAATACATAATATTTTTTCCACTCATTAGCAAATTCGCATTGTGAACACCTACGGAATATGTAAAACGATTTGCAAAGAGATTGAGAATCATTCGTGCATCCAAGGCTACAATAAAATATATGTTGATAGAAATTATTATAGCTTTGTTACGTCCAGACGATTTTCACGATTCTTTCTTCCGGAAAGGTCTACAAGTGACGAGATAGCGAGACCATAAATAAATAACCGACAGTCCGGCTGTCGTCTTACCAAAAATCTAAACAAAAGTACTCGCTATCCCGCCATAAAAATTATTTTAAGACAATTCATTTACGAGCGTACGTGCACGAATTGTGAGAACACGAATCATTTCCTCGAAGTCTCAGCTAGAAAAAATAATAAATATACACTCTACTGTCACCGAAAACAGTAAAGCCATAAATATTCACTCTACTGTCAGTCAAATTGCGGATGATTCTCACAAGTTGCGCTCGTAAAAATTAAAATCTGTCATACGGCGAGCCTCGCGAGAAAGGGTGGACGTGCATTTACTCGATGCGGCCCCTCACGTACATTAAACAAATAAGGCCATAAATCTTGAGATAGCGGTGACATCGGTCAAACTCCTTCCCGCCCACAAGACGCATCCTAACTCCCAACTAATCCTAGGGCTAGAAAACTTAGCCCTTTGTTTTACCGACAAATTCCTCCTCCCATCAGAGCCCGACAAATCAGGGGGAATCAGTATAAAAACCCCGATTTTTGGGTGCTCGCAGCAGTTCATCGCAGTTTTTCCGAGTCGTCAAGGGCAATTGTCCGTGTCGTAAGACCGAGTCGATTGTCTGAGACGCATCTCGAAGTCGCTAGTTAGTCGGCAGCTTTAGACCGATTGTTCGAACCTTAGTTCGCGAGTACCGTAACTGTCGGTGCAGTGACTACACAGCCACATCACTCTACTCAGCCTATACCGACCATCTCGAAGTCGCTAGTTAGTCGGCAGCTTTAAGCTGGAAGCACATAAAAATCCAGAAGGCATAGGCAGAAGGCAGAAGCCATAGCGCATGCGCTATAGTATCTGCATTCTGTCCATGGCTTGATGAATAGCGCATGCGCTATGGCTTCTGCATTCTGCCTGGCTTCTGAATTTCCAATCTACATAAAAATACATAATACATAGTCACAAGCATAAGATGTTATTGTAACCGGTCGTAATAAACATTTTTCAGAAGAAAATAAGAACGAAAAACGAATTTACATTGATTAACACGTAAGTTTTTTCACTATTATTTAACATTATCAATGTAATACAAATGTATAAACTGACAATGACAGTATATAATTATTCGTATAAATTCTCAGTTTCATAAACAGTATTTTTAGGTTAATTGTACTTTGTATGCACATTTCTCAAATTGTAATTAATTACAAAATAAACACATCTTATAAATTTTGGTACGTTTCATGTTTAATGCTTAAAATTTATAGAATCGATTTTGGCATTTGATCACATGGATTACTGTCATAATATACAGATGTCTGAAAATAAAGGAAATGAAAACCTGAATGCTGATGAATTGACGTTACAAGATGACGAAGAGAGAACTTTTGATGATCTGTTAATCAATATTGTAAAAAGCTATCCACACTTATATGATACTAGTTGCAAAGATTATCGTAATGTGATAAAAAAGGAAAACTCTTGGGTAGAAATATCTAAAGTTTTGAACACATCTGGTAAGTTTTATCTTTTAATATTTAAAAATATTACTAATGAGCTATTCAATTCATGCATTTGTACTAAATCTGTATTAAATCAATTAGTCGATTATTAAATTTGTTTATTTAACATATTTTAGGAGATGTTTGCTGCAATCGATGGACTCGTCTGAGAGAATCTTTCTCTAAAGAAAAGAAAAAAAGACAAAATGAAACAAGAAGTGGAAGTGGAGCCTCTAAAAGACGAGGGTTTATTTATTTTGAGTCAATGAAATTTATTGAGAAATTTGTCAAAACTAGAAAGTAAGAATCCATTTTGATTTTGTATTCTTATAAGCGAGGTAGGGTGAATGGCCATATTACTGGCAGTGTGCATATTACTGTCAGTAAATATTTAAATGATTTCTCAAATCTAACTATAAATGTTACATTATTTTAAAAATGTTTAAAAATTTTTAAAACATGTTTTAAAACATTTCAAAACATTTTTTAAATTAATGTAACATTTATAGTTAGATTTTAAAAAGTCATTAAATATTAACTGACAGTAATATGTACACTGCCAGTAATATGGCCAATCACCCTATTATATAGTAGAATGTTATAATTTTTAAGAAATTAAAATGAAGACTATAAATAATAATATTAACAAATTATTGACATTTTATCACACTCTTTTAAATTTCCACACATTTAATGAAATATATGGTTTTAGTTCGGTGACTAACATCAAATTCCAAAAAGTGTCTCCTACCTCTGGTTGTTCGAAAGACAAGAATGTACATAAAGAAATTGCGAATTGGATACAGCAAGGCAAACAGACTTTGGAAAAAGAAAGAACTGCATTGGAAGAAATTGATACAAATACATTTTCTCCAATAAAAAAAGTTTCAATGCCGGAAACATTATCCATTACCAGTAATTTTGACGATGCGTCATGCGCATCTTTTTCATCGACTTCAGAAAGCAATACAAACGATTTCGTACATGAATCATTGTCAGCTCGGTCATCACCCACCACAATTAACCCTTCACGTTTTTCTCCAACAGCAAGCACAGGATCTACCTGCACTTTTAAAAAGCCATCATATACGAAGGGCAAATTTAATATAAATATATCAACTGAAAAAGACGGTAAAAAAAAAGAATCTGACAACGATGATTTCGAACTATCTTTTGTTAAGTTGAATAAAGTAGTCGAAGAGCATTTAAAGTCTAAAAAATCTGATGTACAAGTGCAGAATGATCCAGATACTTTATTTTGTAATCTGATTAGGGCAGAATTGAAGCAATTAGATGATAGTACAAAACAGATCAAAAAACAAGAGATCATGCAAATTTTGTGGAAAAGGGAAAATTTGTGATAATATAATTTATACTCATACCTATAATAAATAGCAAAAATATTCAAAACATTCAGAGGACATCTAATAAATGTTTAACATCCTGTGACTGTCCTCAAAACGTCTTTTGAACATTTCTGTTATTTGATAATATGCTTTAAAAATACTAAGACTTCAGTTAAGTTTTATAATGATAAAATATATAATGAAATATAGCTTTAATAATACAATATAAAAAATATATTATAAAATAAATAATTAAAGATATATGGATACTGGTATATAATAACAATAAAGAATATTTAAAAAATCTTGTACTATTTATTTTATATAAATTCATTACACATATACATATAAATATACACAAATGTAGATTTATAGACAATTAGTACATATCAGCATTAAATTTTACAATATATGACACACGTATACATATAATCATTGATAAAATTTCTTTTTATTTAGATGAAGTCTTTATTTTGTCCTCTCGTTACATAATCATGCTGCCAATCGACCATTCCATTCGGAGTCATAAAATAATTGCAAAGACTGTCTCTAATATGTGTCACATATGCTGCACTATTTTCGTTATTTTCAGTTATTTCATCATTGTTTTCAAATTGTATAATATTACCTTCCTCATTTCTTAAGAAATTGTGCAAACATACAGTTGCTAAAATATATTTATTAATATTGTCAGGAATCGCAGCGATCGGTCTGTTATAAATACCCCACTTTTTTGCCATAATTCCAAAAGTATTTTCTATTATACGCCGGGCTCGCGAAAGCCTATAATTGAATATGTTTTTGCGTTCCCCCAAATACCGTCCTGAATATGGTCGCATTAAATGCTTTCCAAGGGGAAATGCTTCATCCCCAATAAAAAAATAAGGCACTTGCATATCGGTTCCGCTTAAGCAACTGGTTCCTTCTGGAATATCCAACATCCCATTCTCCACATTCAAGGCGCTGTTTCTAAAAATTCCCGCATCACAGTTCTTCCCCATAGATCCAATATCCACCAAAGTATATTTATAATTGTGATCACAAACAGCCATAAGTACGATGCTGTATCGTTTGTGATAATTAAAATACAGCGAACCAGAATTCGGAGGGCATTGAGCATCGACATGTTTTCCATCAATTGTCCCCAAGCAATGTGGAAAATTCCATACTTTCCAAAAACCCTCAGCAATTTGTAAATATTCTTCTCTCGAAGGAGCTTGTAGATAGATTGAACCAAGAAGCCTTCCAAATACATCAGACGTCTCTTTAATTATTTTATGTACAGTTGACAGACCAACACGATAGGCAAAAGCAATTGCTGGAACTTTGTCTCCAATCAGAAATCTGTAACATTATTAATATTATGCTATTAATTACCAAATTCTTTTTACATATATGAATTGTTAAACTACAAATGATCCGATATATACCGCAATGTCAAAGCAATTCGTTGCTCTGGTTCAAGTGCTCGTGGGCTTCGTTTTATTAAGCTTGGATTAACAATGTCCATCAATTGCTGGAATGTTGGCAGTGTCATATGTGTATATTTATAGAACATTTCTTGATCTGTTTTTATTTCCTGAAAAAGATTGTAAAAAGCTCCTTGCTGTCTTCTTTTTGTGTTAATTGCTCGTACCCAGACACGTCGACGGCGACGACGTTCACGGTTGATCCTGTCTCTACGACGTTGCACCAAAAGTGCTCCCATATTGGCCAAAGTAATTAACAAGAAATCGAAATCATCCATTTCTGTGAAACGTTGAAATATGAAACCTGTAAATTACTATTTCAGAAATGTGCATACAAAGTAAAATTAACCTCAAAATACTGTTTATGAAACTGAGAATTTACACGAATAATTATATACTGTCATTGTCAGTTTATACATTTGTATTACATTGATAATGTTAAATAATAGTGAAAAAACTTACGTGTTAATCAATGTAAATTCGTTTTTCGTTCTTATTTTCTTCTGAAAAACTTTTATTACGACCGGTTACAATAACGTCTTATGCTTGTGACTATGTATTATGTATTTTATGTAGATTGGAAATTCAGAAGCCAGGCAGAATGCAGAAGCCATAGCGCATGCGCTATTCATCAAGCCATGGACAGAATGCAGATACTATAGCGCATGCGCTATGGCTTCTGCCTTCTGCCTATGCCTTCTGGATTTTTATGTGCTTCCAGCTTTAGACCGATTGTCCGAACCTTAGTTCGCGAGTACTGTAACTGTCGGTGCAGTGACTACACAGCCACATCACTCTACTCAGCCTATACCGACCAAGTCGAAGTCGCCAAGGTACCACCCGATCAAGAGACCCTTCCAGTGTCAGGACAATCGCCGCTAACAGTGAGTCTCCACTACCATCACGTCTAATCCTATAAAAATCGCGATCAGATTAAAATTTTTTTTAATTTTTATTAAAAGTGGAACATACCACCGCAGACGGGGCAACCCCTCGCTGTTCCACTGGGACCGAGCACCCGACCCGCCGCACTGCTCTCATACCCCCTCTTACTGTCCAAGACCGGGGGACCGAAAATCAGACTCAGCCGGAAATTCCTCCACCCCTCGACGTTTCTTACTCCCCCGTTTCAAGTCCTTTATCCATCTTAACCTTTAGAGGGTCGGGATTTTGAGACGGAAATTCACCTTAAAAAATTGGGACAAAAGGTATCTTATATCATTGATTGAACGTAGACAAAGTGTCGATAAGGGGGTGTGCCATTTTAGTGGCTTTCCGGTCCCGTACGGAACAGCCAATGTTAAAAATTTCAAGTTCGAAAAAAATTGTTTTTTCAATGGTATATTTTTGTTTTTTCATCATATAATTGTTACATAAGATAATTTACACAAAAAAAACAAAACACAAATAAAACAAAGCACTATTTTTACAAAGATATACTAGTACATTCAAGGGATACGGGGTAGCTAAAAAGGGGTTGGGAAGGATAAATTTAACTTAAATGACATTAAAAAGTGGTAATAATGTTGAAATAATTGATATTTTAATCTAAAAATAAAAATTAAAGAAGTTTTTTTGGTGAGCCAAAATAATGGTTTTCCGGCCCTCTAAAGGTTAAATGATCTCCTGGATCTTCTTCCTTCTCCTCCTCCTTTCCTTGCAGATTTTTTTCAGGAAGATCCTCCACTTCCTTCATATCCTTCTTCTGATGAAGAGCCACTAGATCTTACAGTTCCAAGATCCTTCTCTATTCTTCATGAATCCCCTCCATGCTTCATCCAAAACCCGAATGACATACAAGGTTACCTTGTCACTGTAACCCAATCCTGTCCTGACAGTAGAGTCGTGGTCTACATCCCAGGTATCAACCACCCCTTTTCCGCTCCGATCGCCACTCTCCTAGCAATTCCTCCTTGGGACCTCGCCCACCAACTCTTCACATTCTCTAACCAATTCACCTCACACATACACATGTCATACACACATAAATATAATATTAAAAATAATTTGTTTATTAATATATATATTTTAAGAATTCCGAAGTAAATATGTTTCTAAGAAATTGGAATTCATCCAATTAGTATCTTGTATTAAAGTAATAAATAAGCGTGTTAAAGTTTATTTAGTATCAAAGTGTATAATTTAATTTAAACCTTCCCCGCATTCCAACCGTCATCCCCGAGATCGCACTCGGTCCATATCCCAGGCTATAAGGATTGAGTTCCTTGGCCTAAATTTAAAGGACCGACGGGCGTACGGTTCGGGATAAGAGACATAGTGTGCCGTATACAAGTATTATAGTATGGCACACTGACCTAATTCCGTACCCTTTTTAGTGCGTCCGATTGTCTCTCGTAACCCTCCGCAGGGCGAGACGATCGGGAGACACATCTGTTGTCAGTTACGTTCTTCCGAGGCCTCCTCCTTAACCCAGAACTTCCTAGGAAAGTTTCCTACCAGAAATCATTAAAATTGCTTCACTACCTTCAAAGATATCGTCATTTTTCCATTTTCACCCCAATTTCGGAGGGGCTGTTTCACCCCCTAAATATGTTTTTCCGCCGCTAAAAAAAAATACGTATCTCTTAGTTTTTCATGTTTTACAACATATCCAAATTTCATCAAAATCGGAGATTTACACTTCGGTAGGTTTACTTGTTAGAGGATTTCCCACGGGAATGTTTATTTGACATTCAATAAAAGTAAATGGAGCGCGGAAACCGACGACTCTTCTGGTCATATATTTTATCCATAACAAAGCGCGACGTGGTCCCGGCAGTAATTTCCTACGCATAAAACCCTTAAGAAAAATTGTAAATTACTTTATTTTTCTTAACTCCCCGAGAACACGCGAGATCAACCTCGATAGGACCAGCAAAAATCGTAAAATCCTTTATTCCCGGAGCTCTTCCTAGAAGACGCTAGATACCAATATCGATAGGAGTTAAGAAAAATCGTAAATCATGTCACAAGTTGCTAGCGTTGTAAAAATTTTAGACAAAGGAAAAGCCCGCCCTTCTGAGGTATAAATACGAGACCCTCGGAAGCACACAGCGTCAGTAGTAATCTTCAGTTCACCGTGTCAGTTGCCCGAGGCGATAAGCCCGAGTCAACTGTCCGGTCTCTCTTGTTCGCTCAGTCACCTCTTTGGTCGACAGTCAGTTGTCCGAGGCATCGCCCGAGTTAACTGACCAAGTTCTGGTGTTCAGTTAGAGTCAGTGCACCGAGGCCCACCTACGGCCCGTCGACCGTTTGCCCGTCTGTGCGTCTCCGAGGTCGTCGAAGTCCACCTGGACCACCTACGGCCGATCGTGCGCCTCCGAGACCCACCGAGGCCTTTGAAACCTGGCTCCAGGTTTGACTGGCAGCTCCGCCATAGTGGACCGTGTCCAGGGGGACCGATCGCCGCCCCCTTTCTTTCGGGTTACAAGTAAGACACATTTTTATTTCCCTTCCTCTCCCCTTCACTTTCCCTAAGAAAAAAAGAGAATTTACGTAACAAATTACTTGGACGTAAACTCAAATTTTAATTTTTCTTTATTTCTCCACACCTAATACCCTCTTCGCATTTTAGTGCGCACTCGGGGTGCCATTAGAGAGGCCCACCCAAGAGGCCCTTACTCGAAGAAACGCCGGAGTTCGCGGCTCTGTCAATCGCCTTTCCCCGTAGATATTACGCCGACGCCTCTACCCGTAGATATTACGCCGACGCCTCTACCCGTAGATATTACGCCGACGCCTCTACCCGTAGATATTACGCCGACGCCTCTACCCGTAGATATTACGCCGACGCCTCTACCCGTAGATATTACGCCGACGCCTCTTCCCGTAGACGTTACATCGCGTCCTACAGTTATTGTTACGCCTCCCTCCGCTCAGCCCGCCACGGACACACGCACACCCACATCTACACACTTACAATATCCGGAACCCTCCTACTCCCCCGTTGATTCCTCAGAGTTTCCCCTTGACCTCACCAAATTCCCGCTTCTAACTCCCCTTGATTCCCCCTCGATTTCCCCTCTCCCAATGCACGAGAGATTTCCTCCCCTTTCTCTGGACGAGATTCCCACTCCTCCTCCACTCATAGAACCCCATTCACCTTCCCCCGTCGCCACCTCCTTCGACGAACAGACCTTTCTTCCTCCCGTCACCACCTCCTCTTTCCCCGAGCAAACTCTTCTTTTTCCCCGAACAGACTCTTCCTCCCCCCGTCATCACCTCCTTTCCCCCACAGACTTTTCTTCCTCCCGTCACCTCCTCTTTCCCCGAACAAACTCTTCCTCCTCCCGTCACCACCTCCTTCCCCCCACAGACTTATCTTCCTCCCGTCGCCATCTCTTTCCCTGGACAAACTTTTCCTCCCCTTCCTGATTTTTCTTCCACCTCCTTCCATCCCGCAGACCTCTTCCCGGAACATGAAATCATCATGTACCTCCCCGGTACATCCTGGTATCTCCTTCTCCTTTTTCGTTCGCATGAACGCCGTCCGACCTGCACTCCCCTGTAATTGTCACAGGAACTCCTCTTAACTCTTCTCCCATCCCTCTCGTATATACACACACACACACACACACACACACACGCACACGATATCTGTAATCTATATAACTAGCCAATGTATATTGTACAGATTTTTGCGAAAGTCATAAAACTTGATACTTTTATTTATACTTTAAGTTCTTAAATTTAATTAATTTTATTTTTCATTAGTAAATCCATTAATTTATAATTCTGTATTCATCTTCTTTTAATTGTAATGGTTGTTTCTTATATTGTCATAGTAGTTAATAAATATATAAGCAATTTAATTAAAAAATGGAAAAATCGCTAAACATTATTTCTTAACCCTTCTCATATTCCTCCTCATTTCCCGTTAACTCGTTAGATCGCACAGGTCCACTCCCTGGTCATAGGGATTAAGTTCCCTGACCTAAATTAAAGGACCAACGATCGTGACCACTCACGGGAAAAGGCGTCATAGTGTCTCTTTCGAGACACTGACCCATTTTCCGGAGCATTTAAAGGTACGATCGACTCGCAGGACACTCCACGGTGTGTACCTGCGAGAGCCCGAACTCGGTGACGCTCCTCCGTTGCCCCCTTCCGAAAATTGGGGATCGAGCGTGACCGAATCTCGGGCAGAGTTCGTTGCGCCCTTCCGTAGATCCTCCCGGAATCGAAGCTTGGACGTAACAATAAATACTATAAACAAATATTCGGAACTCCTATGGAATCTCCTTTGTCGCCAGTGGTGGCTGATATAGTCATGCAGGACCTTGAACAATTTGCAATTGGTTTACTACCATATCATCCATTGTTCTATTATCGCTATGTGGATGATATTATTTTAGTGGTTCCTTCTGAGAGTATTGATTACACCTTAAATATTTTTAATTCTTTACATGATCGAATACAGTTCACTATAGAAATTGGCACAGAAGGTAAAATAAGTTTTTTAGATACTACGATCATTATAAAAGAGAATTGTTTGATTTTTGATTACTATCGAAAAGCCACTTTTTCTGGTAGATACTTCAATTTCCATTCAAACCATCCTATGTGTCATAAGAGAGGTGTAGTTTATGATGTTGTCGACAAGATTTTACGATTGTGTCATCCAACTTTTCAACATAATAATATGATAGAGGCTATCAATACATTTTTACAAAACGGATATCCCCTAAAGTTTATATTTACTACAATTAATAATAGAATTAAATTCCATATTAACAATACAAATACTAATACTAATAATAATATTCCAAAAAAATTTTTTACTATTCCTTATGTTAATAATGTTTCTGAGAAATTGATACCTATTTACAATGGAACAAATATGTTCCATTGTAAGATAGCTTATACTATTCCAAATACACTTAAAAATTACATTAAAAGAGGTAAAGACAAGTTAGATCATATACACAATCAAAATGTTGTATATAAAATTTCTTGTGAAAATTGTGATGCCAGTTACGTGGGACAAACGAAGAGGTAATTAAAAACTAGATTATATGAGCATGTCTCTGATATTAATAAAAGTTCAAAATCCCCTTCTGTAGTAACTGATCATAGATTGAAATATAATCGTAATTTTAAATGGGATAACGTCAAAATTTTAGATATCGAGCCTTCTTATAGTAAAAGATTGATATCAGAGATGGTATATATTAAAAAACAGACACACGGCATAAACAAACAAAATGACACAGAGTCTTTGCCCGATATGTACACCAATCACAGATGTCTATACTATACTAGATCGCTAACACAGCCGAAAGAGCTGAGGCCGGATCTCCGGTTTCTGCCATGATGGGAACAAAAAGATGGCGAGGTACGTGTGTAGTAGTGTATATATGAGTATCCTGCGTGTGTGTTAGTGTGTATGTGTGACATCAGCCGGCAGCCACACGTGACGCGTGTGTTCCCGGTGTCATTCTTTTTTGGAACAAAGTCTCCTCCGATGGCATTGATCCAAATTTGTAATATATCTGGACGCATTATTTATATTTAAATTTTATTTTTATACATTGAAAATGACCCGATCGGAGTCGAAACGTCTGGAAATTTTGTATGTATATAGTTTGTTTTTTTAAATTATACGTACGTTAAACATATTTGGCTCTGTGCCCTTTTTCTTATTTGTATAGAAATTATTATTTTTACCACCCCATATCAGGTATGCAATATACAGGATGTCAAAATTCGCGAATCAAATTATCATAGTAGGTACTTGGAAAAATAAGTTAAAAAGTTATGTTCCACTTTTCGTTCTAAGCAGTAATGTTTGAACTCTAACTGTTATAGAGTACGGTTAAACGGAAACTTGATCCTAGCCACTCGTTAATAGTGATCACGTACTTCACTAACATTATTCACTAACATAAGATTCATAAGTTTCTGTTTAACCGTAATCTATAATTGATCAGTTTTAAACTTTTACAGTTCAAAAAATTATTGCTTACAACTAAAAATGACACATAACTTTAACTTATTTTTCCAAGTACTTTTTTACTGTGATAATTTGATTCGCGAATTTCAGGACACCCTGTATAATTATGTTTGTTGTGAATTATGAATTAATAATTAGACAAATGGAAAAAAATGCATTTACAAATGACGGAAAACAGATTATTCGTCGGAGTATGATGTTAGACAATTCAGAACAAATCATATTGGATTGTTACGTCTAGACAATTCTCACGATTCTTTCTTTTGGAAAGGTCTACAAGTGTCGAGATAGCGAGACCATAAATAAATAACCGACAGTCCGGCTGTCGTCTTACTAAAAATCTAAACAAAAATACTCGCTATCTCGCCATAAAAGTCATTTTAAGACAATTCATTTACGAGCATACGTGCACGAATTGTGAGAACACGAATCATTTCCTCGAAGTCTCGGCTACAGAAAGTAATAAATATACACTCTACTGTCACTGAAAAACAGAAAAGCCATAAATATTTACTCTACTGTCAGTCAAATCGCGGATGATTCTCACGAGTTGCGCTCGTAAAAATTAAAATCTGTCATACGGCAAGCCTCGCGAGAAAGGGTGCACGTGCATTTACTCGATGCGGCCCCTCGCGTAAATTAAGTAAATAAGACCATAAATCTTAAGATCACGGTGACATCGGTCAAACTCCTTCCCACCCACAAGACGCATCCTAACTCCCAACCAATCCTAGGACTAGAAACTTAGCCCTTTGTTTTACCAACAAATTCCTCCTCCAATCAGAGCCCGACAAATCAGGGGGAATCAGTATAAAAACCCCGATTTTTGGGTGCTCGCAGCAGTTCATCAGCAGTTTTTTCCGAGTCGTCGAAGGCAATTGTCCGTGTCGTAAGACCGAGTCGATTGTCTGAGACGCATCTCGGAGTAAGTCAGTTTGCCCGTGTGTCGATCGGTCTCTTGGACCTTCCTTGATCTTGTCCGGACGGTGGAGTGTCGCGGTGGTTGTGCAGTTGACTACCGGAGCCGTCCATTGGGTCGCCTGCTCGCGGGCCCCAGCAAACATCCTCAAAGTCAAGCCGATCAACCCACGCTGACTATAACAGTGAGGCTGGACCATCGCCGTTGACAGTAAGTCTGCACTTATATTATACAAATCGAGTAAAATTTACGGTAAATCTTCGGAATAGGGGAAACAGCTCCGATCTTCTTGACCTTGACATATGTTGTCAAGGTCATGACCCTGAGTAACTTTGCCTTAACAACTAGCCGTCGCTCGCCCTTCGTTAAAAAGATATTAACAAAAAAAGTTTCAAAAAATAACGTACCATTATACTGCTGTATATAATAAAAAAAACATTACTAAATGACAATAATGTTAAATAAACGTTGAATATCTATGGAGAATTATGTTACGATTCTAACGGATACAAATTACTCATTATTTCAAAAAATCGTTCAATACGTTTGTCAAAAGTATACAGTCTTTTGAACAAAAATTCAGCTATGTAATGTTCATAATTGTACTCTCTTGTACCAAAACGTGGAATATTAGCACGTAAATCCCAGGGGCACACGACTTCTACGATTGTACTGTTGCTATGATAGTACTGTCGGAGCAGACCTCTGACGACGGTGTGGGTGCGGGGGGGTGGCCGGAGGCCGAAGGCCG
>NW_017276160.1:23775-24219 GCF_001594065.2 Cyphomyrmex costatus
TGATGTGCCTGCGGTTTCTACGAACCGTTGAATTTTAAAAAGCCCGACGAGACGTCGCGCGATCTCAGTACTCGTCGAACCGTCATGTCGCTGACACTCACGCTGAGCGGGAGGAGCAGCGTCCTCGCGGCCAGCTACTTTCCCGCGATAGACCTGAGCGACGGCGACTACGAGCTCGGTCTGACGATGTTCGAGACCTATAACACGATACCGAACGTGAACGAATCCAACGACAAATTTTACTTTGGAAACGACGACGAGGAGATTACGATCCCCAAGGGTTCGTACGAACTGCGAGCCATAAACGACTTTCTGAAACGCGCGATCTCGCGGAAACGTCCGCTGCCCGATGGCGCGGTGCGTAGAGACGCGGTGCGTGGAGACGCGGTGCGTGGAGACGCGAAGGACGCACTTCGCGACGACGACGCGGAGTACCCGATAGCG
>NW_017276161.1:0-392 GCF_001594065.2 Cyphomyrmex costatus
AAAGATCTGTACAAACTATTTCAAAGGTAATAGAAAGAGTATTGAAACAATTACGTTCGTCTTTTACGCAGCAAGAATTAATTCAAGTTACTAGCCGACGATCCAGGAACTATGACAAAATCGCTACAGTCATCGATGGCACCATTATTTATTATCAGCTGGTTCCACTGTTTAGGATTATTTGAATATCCACTCGGACAATCCAGGCTGTATTTCTCTTGTGTGTATGCTTTGGCTTTATGGGGCTCTGATATGTACTATGATATTACAAACATCATCTATTTCTGGCAGCATATTCCAAACTTAGTCTTTATCATGTTCTATTCACTTAAATTGATAACCCTTTCAACGATATTTATCAGTTTCTATCGTTATAAGGTAAAAATTTTAAA
>NW_017276162.1:0-4250 GCF_001594065.2 Cyphomyrmex costatus
TTGTAAACGTATACTTATGAAGATATACGTGATTGAAAACTGGTTAACTTACACTCTAAAATCATGAATCACTAAGTGAGAGATCAAACTATAACAGTTTTTTATATTTAAAAAATAAATCACAAAAGATCAGTATTAATTTTAAAAGAATTCTTATGCCAAATTGTCTATTTTAACGTAATATATTTTATTATTGAAAGATAATGAATTACCATGAAAAATGAATCATATATTATTGAAGGTGCCAGGTTCATCAAAATAAACATACGCCAACAGTTGCCAACTTTACGTCTGACTTGAATATCTCATTATGTATGCTAAGGTTTTTTACCATTTCATTATCTTCCAATAATAAAGATGTATTACGTTAAAGTAGACAAAATATGGTAAAACAATTTAATAAGAATTCTTTTGAAATTAATATGGATCTTTTGTGATTCATTTTTAAAACATAAAAAACTGTTATTTTGATCACATAGAATACTATATTTGATTCAAGATTTTGGAGTACATAAGAATTCTTTTAAAATTAATACTGATCTTATGTGATTATTTTTGAAATCTAAAAAACTGTTATTTCTATCTCTCACCTAGAACACTATATTTGATTCAAGAGTTTGGAGCACATGTGTTTGAGTTAACCAGTTTTCAATCACGTGTAGCTTCATAAGCATACATTTACAAATTATTATTATAATTAATAACTAATATTGTGAGAATACATTATTACCATGAAAAATGACTCATATACTATTGAAGGTGTCAGTTCAAAGTAAACATACATAAAGTGTATATTCTTTTGTTGCATATATACGAAATAATAATGTTTTAACATTATTATTATAAACATTTAGTGTGCATGTGTTGTTCAATCATTATTACGTTTTATATGCAACAAAAGGATATACATTTTATGAATGTTTACTTTGAACTAGCACCTTCAATGATATATCAGTTGGTTTTCTAACGTCGAAAGTGTCGGTTGCATTGCATTACCTTCAGAATTTAATGTACTTTTATTATTAGAATGTACTACTGCGCTTGTCAACTATTTTGACACCACTCTTATTCAGGGCAACATTATTTTCGACAAGCTTTGCATTAGTCACATCCAAGATTATAGCACTGGCATCAAGAACTTTCAATGTACTCGGATCCAATGTCTTTATATTATTATCGTTTTATGGTATTTCCTCCTCCAAATTGAACACCATTTTGATCAATTACTTCTAAATTGTGTACCTGCAAAATATATAAATAATTTAAATAATTTCAATCATTTTTTTCAGAAATTACGTTTATTAGCGTATTTGATTATTGATTATATGTAATAGATTTTATTAGCATAATGCTATTACGAAATTGATTATCAGAAAAATCCGTCTTCACGATATTAATTATTAATTAGAATAATAATTTGTAAACATATACTTATGAAGATATACGTGATTGAAAACTAGTAAATTTACACTCCAAAATCTTGAATCAAATATAGTGTTGCTAGGTGAGAGATTAAACTATATATATACAATATAATCAGGTGGCCCGTTTTAATCGCCGCACCCGAATATCTCCTAAAATACGCCGGCTATAAAAAAATGTTTCAAATAAAAATGGAATGGTGTCGAGGAGGACACGTTTTAGTTACATTGTTTTTTTTTAAAACAAATAAACAATCGTGAATTATAAGGCTATAAAGAGTCAAACGCAGTTGATCATGCGAAAAATTAATTTAATCTTACAATTAAAAATACAGTCGAACGTTTCGGTCTGTGATTTAGATCCATCTTCAGCGACCAATTGATAATAAATACAAAGCTCCATATACTCCAAGTTATAATGCCAATTGAAAAACAATTATTGTTAATTAACAAAATGTTTCCGTGCACCAACCAGAGGTAAAAGCATCAAGTGGAGATATGTAGCAAAATTTTTTAAAAAGCAGTAATATGTCGGTGAAAAGACAGTTAATAACATATATTATTCTATTAAAAATTATCCAGAGAAAATTAAAACAAATTTTTTTTTTTATTTTTTTATATTTAAACACTCACCCCTGTTGGTAGACAAAAACATAATTACACAATTTAAATTCATAATTCCATAAATTTAGACTGACTAAACATATATGTGACCGTATTCATCAGAAGGAAACGATACAATGAGGAATGTTAAATTACTGACAACAAAATAAATTAAAAATAAATGATTAGGTCAAATCATACCGTTGTCAATTTTTCTAAAATATCTATATACGACCGATCAAGACCTTCTATGTCAGTTATTAAATTTAAACTATTGTTTTGAGATTTTATATGTAACATTTCAGAAATTAATCGCTTGTGATAAAAACTTTCATCATCCAAAACTTCCACATTATTCCAATCAAAGTCATGACCATGCTGCAACCTATGTTCAGTGATTACAGATCTAGAGGATGTATTTCTTCGTATATGACTACGATGTTCGTTAACTCTTGTTTTCAGCATTCTCTTTGTCTGTCCCACATAAGTAGCATCACAGTCACCACACTGAATCTTATATACAATGTTCTTTTTCATAAAGTGTGGAAGACGGTCCTTCTGTACTTTGATAAAGTTATTTAATTTATTGATGCTAAAAAATGCAATTCTATCATTAATACCATTGATAATGTTTCTAAAACCATCAGAAATTCCTTTAACATAAGGTATAGTAAACCAAAAAGTATTATTCTTTACAATATTATTGTTGTTGACAACTTCAGATTGTGAAGGTTTATTCATAATTGCATAAATTAATACTCATCTTTTGTGATTCATTTTTGAAATATGAAAAGCTCTTATTTCGATCTCTAGAAAACTATATTTGATTCAAGATTTTAAAGCACATGTGTGTGAGTTATAGTTATCAATCACGTGTATCTTCATAAAGTATACATTTTGAAAATATTATTCTATTTCATAACTAATATTGTGAAGAACGATTGTTCTGTTAATCAATTTCGTAATAATATTATAATACCAAAACATTTATTACGTTTATTAGCGTATTTGATTATATTTATATTTCAAGCCTCGTTCTCAAGATTACAACATGTAGTACCTTTCCGAGGTGCTAGGAGTCACAACGTTCAACTTGAAAATCCGCCCAAACTAGGGGGCGCCCCTTCTTCTTCATTATTTTTCGTTGTGCGCGAGGAGTTACTTCGTTGCTTAACTTTGTTTTATTATAAAGTCTTTTTTTCATCAATACTCATGCCGAAAAGGCATAGGAAGTCGAGTGATAGAGACTCGACAGAAAGATTACAGAAGAAAATTCGAAAGTATCAAAAGATACTCGAGAATCGACAGAATACAGAATTGGAGGTTAGATCTTCGGAAAAAGAAAACGTTCGGCCAATAGAGCATACAGACGTTTCACAAATGCCTTCTGGTAAGTTATTTTTATTTTCAGTGAGCTTACACTTGAGGTAAGACAAACTGAATAGAGATAGAAATTGTCTATAAGACAAAGGAGGTATTCTAACCTCTTATCACCAGTGAGCTTACACTAGAGGTAAGACAGACTGGAAGAATAGTAAGCTTGCACAAGAGGCAAGTAAAGTAAAATTAACCCTGAAATGCTCTCTTTTTATGAAATTAAGAGTTTCTTTTTCGGGTTTTTCAAGGTCATAATAATGATCCTATGAAAAATTTACCTCTACAAAATCAGGAGAATATTATGTCTGACGATAATATTCTTAACAGAAGAAATTCTAAAATTCTTGGGAGATTATCCAAAAATATCTAAAACGGTAGAACCAAATCTACATAAGGATATATCCGATAGATTAGAGGGATGGATAGCTGATGGATTACCGAAGGACGATTGAGAGAAACCAGGGAATGGAAGTAACTCGTTACTTGTAACGAAGTTACAGTTACAAGTTACTTTTTTGGTAACTTTACTGGTAACTGCGTTACTTTCTTTTTTTGGTAACTGTAACGGTAACGAGTTACATTTTTTGGGTAACGGTAACGAAATTTACAGTTACTTTTGTCGTTACTTTGCACACGATTGAACACGGTTCGATTGGATACATGCTATTTATAGCTCTTATCAATAAGACTTGAAAGCCCTTAGACATTCGGCCGTTATGATTCAGTAATTATTTTACACTTCTATCTTCTATGTAATACATAGGACATACAAATATTTCAGTTTGCTGCATATTTTACAGGTTTTAGAATTACAAAATTGTGTTTAAAAAAAATTAAAAAATAAATTAA
>NW_017276162.1:6768-7004 GCF_001594065.2 Cyphomyrmex costatus
TAATATCAGGCATTGTCTCTGGCAAGTTTATTCGAGAAGAAGATTGCCAGCTGACTGTATAGACATATTAATTGCATCCTTATCGGACAATACTCTTAACCAATATAACTCATCATTAAAGTTGTGGTGGAATTTTCTGCTTAGAGAAGAAACAAGATCCCTTCGTAATTAACATTAACGATTTATTACAGTTTTTGACAAGATTATATAAAAAAGGGGTCTCCTATGGATCACTA
>NW_017276163.1:0-18130 GCF_001594065.2 Cyphomyrmex costatus
ACAAACGTGGACAAACGGTGGACAAACGAATGCAATAATGATTTTACCAATATTCGCATTTAAGGTGCCAACTTCACAAAGCAGCTCTGTAATGTTGAAATCTCTAAATGGGAATTAATTGCCGGGATCATATATATGTATATATAACTTATTTAAAATATAAACACGCGCGATATATTTTAACATATTTGTAAAAAAAATGGGTGTAATATATATCTTTAATGTTAATACTTTTAAGCTTAATAATAAACATCACGCGCATGGAAGTAAGCATACATATATGTAGTTGCAGGGAGGAATATTTATTCTGATCCACATTTTATGTAGCGCGAATACGATTATACAAACCGCGAATATCTACTTACCATCAGTCTTGAAAAGTATATGCGTTATCCTCAGAATAGTGGATCTGGCATGTAGTTCACTTCCACTTTTGCAGTGGGCAGTAGTGCGCGGCAGTATTTTTTGGTTACAGGTTTTAGATCGTTATGTCCTCTCTCAGGTTTCTCTCTGTCCTCTACTTTTTACCATGATAAGTAAGTTACCGACTGTAGCTGAAGGATAGAATGCTATGTACAGAGAGAGAGAGAGAGAGAGAGAGAGTAGCAAATTAAAAATTGTTTATATGCGGTAAGTTAAATAATATCATATTAATGAAAAGCAATGCATACTCAAATAGCACAGATGATCATTATAAACTTATAAAGAATTCACTTTTCTAAATTCTTTTTTCATAGCTGCAGTCGGTAACTCACTTACCGTGGTACAAGGTAGGGACAAGCACAACATTCATCCTGTATATACATATATAAAATTTATATTTGAAATATATATTTGTTATATGTAATTTTAAATCATAGTGTATACAATGTGATTCATATATAACTTTAAAAATAAACTCCGAACTGTTTTTTTATAGCTTTAGACACAAAATACATTAAGGACAGGTACATTAATCTGAATATTTGGAGAATATTTGAAGAAATTTTTATGACTCGTCGCGGTTCATTTTTAATTGATCTGATGTTGAGAAATCTAACTTGTGAGGATTAAATCACTTTCAGAAATGTCTAACCCATAAAAGACTGAAAAAACATATATATGCGACCACCGTTGAAACTTGAAACATGCCAGCGCTGGCACCCTTGAGCGGCAGAAATTAAGTTTACCACCTTTTATTATTGTTATAATAGTAATTTAATTTCGAAATGCAAATTTGTTTTGATTTCCTGTGAATCCGTAACTTCTAATGTGTGCTTTACGAACACTTTTCCATAGGCAAAAAATATTTTTTAGCTATAAGTAAGGGACGTATTTGTACATAGTGTAACATATTGAATTTGTTATCTTTGTTTACCATTATTTAACAAAAAAATGAAATAATTTACTATGTCATTTTTCATTAGTCTTTTGTTGAAACTTGTCAAAATGTGTGTTTAGGAAGACGCTACCAACGCTACGCTAATATAAGGTCGTTCATACAGAGCTTGCTAACGTTATTGCGTTATTGATTCCAGGAACAGTATTGGTAGCGTTTGCGTTTATAATGTGAATAGCATCTCCTCGAACGCATTCTATAAAGTTAATTATTATTTACTTGCGTTATAATATTTTTATATTTGAAGAGGGCTTATTAATATAAAGTCGAAACACATATGTAGTAGACATATAATTATATTATGTCAAAAAGATTTATTATTTAATTGTATTATTATTAATTTTAAAATAAACATAAATATTTTTTTCTTATTATTTTTTTTATTATTCTTTGACTCTTATATGCACTATATTTATATATTTTTTAATTTTAAGTATTCTTTTTTTAATTTTTTTTTGTATTTTAAAATTATTTATTAAAACTGCTTGATTTTTGTGACATACGCTTACAAATTTTTTTAATCGAAAAATTAAATAATGAAAATTTTATAATCATATTTAATGTAATAAAATAATTATTATTAATTTATTATTAATTTTTACATATAATACTACAATGTTATCAATATTTTGTATTTTATGATAGTTGTATCATATAACTTATATGTGTGAATAAAAAAATTAAAACAATATAAATAAAAAAAGGGGCAAAGAGCCGAATGAAAAAGTTATAGATCCGTACTTTGCGTCGCAACACCTTCGCTTATAATAGAGATACGTAGAGAGAAAATAGAAACACTTTTATTAAATTCGAGTGAGCGCTATTGATTGAGCATTCATAGAATTTGATCGGTTCAGCTGTTATTAAAATCCGATAATTTCGCGAAACATGCCGGTTCGCGTAAAGAAGCACAGCAATGTCTCACGCCATATCTTAGTGCCGTCTTAGACACTACTTATATCTCTAAATAATAAATATATTTCGAAACAATTTTGCGAAATTAAACTAATATTTATTACATATATATAAATATTCTATTACTATATATACGTTCAAACGTTCTGTATTGCAAAAATGAATTATTATAAAGCGAAGTATATAATTTTGAATTGACTTTTTTCTTTATTACTGCAAATGTTAAATTTTTTTATTACAAAATTAATCTATCACACAAATGATCCACGGAATTTTTTTTCTATTAGTTTGCTTGCAAGATTGTAAAGTGTTTTTCTCATTTTCGAAATTTCACGATAATATAATTGTTTTTAAAAATATAAATAACGCAGTTTTACAAGTTTTTTATACAAAATTATGTACAAATCAGATATAAGTTATTATCTTCTAACAAATACGCAAAAACCTTCTATAACTGCACTATATATTTGTCTATACAAATTAAAATAAAAAATTAAATGGCAATAATAATGTAAATGATAATAATATTTTTTTATTTGTATAAAATATGATTATCAATATTTTATAATAAATTAAGGAAGTAATATTTTATAATAAATTTAAAAGTAACACACTCATAATAAATTACATTTTTTCATATATTGTATAAAATAAAAGATTAAATATATCTATTATAAATCACAGCATAAAAATATTCTTTATGAAATTTAGGATTAAGTCGTTATATTACAGTAAATTAAAAAAAATTTTAATGCATATAAACGCAATGCATTCAATGTTTGCTGTCATTATCTGCTCATATATAAATTTGCATGTAATAACAACTTTACATCATTACTTTATATGTGGCATTTTTAATGATATTTGCCGATCAAAGAGTGCTATGATATTCTATGCCTCGCACGACTTCTTCAGTTCCGTCTAGCTATTTGACTTAGCAATTACTTGCTGTTTTAAACTGAAAATCGTTAAGTATAAATTGACACTAAGGAGTATACATCGGATGAACATATAATGTTGTATGCATTAAATGTTTATTATAACTGAGTTTTCGCAAGCTTACATAAATTCTAAAATGTATGGATAATGTGATTTAAAAAAAATCTTAGACTGTCACTTACCACTTAAACTATTCTTCATAATACTTCTCTCTCTCTCTCTCCCTCTCCCTCTCCCCCTCCCTCTCTCTCTCTCTTGACGATGTTCAGCTCATTATTCCAAAAATAAATCGAGGATAAAATATGTGGAAAAAGTGGCAGCTATTTCATGCCACAGACTTTCAGTCTTTGATGTACCCTAATTTTGTCTTTTGCCGTATCCTCGGATTATTTCCGTATAAAATCAATGCTTTGACTTTCGAGACTTCTAGACAGCATCACATTTTATCGACTCTTTTTATCTGTGTCGTCTGCATTATCGATCTGATATGTCTCCATAAAATTATTATTAGTGGAACAGTCACCTTTGGAAGCGTAATAAGAACTCTTGAGATTATCTCTTTCTTTACAACCGGCGGTTTCATAACAATTGTTACGTACATTTTAAACAGTCCAAGATTACGCTTGCTACGTGCCATGCTGGAGAATTCTTCGTATCTACCTCCGAAATCGTATCAGAAACTGTGTAGATGGATCCATACAAAGGATATCTTGGGTACTTCTTTTTTAATTATACACGCAGGCATGTATTATTACAAAATAAAATGTGGCTATTCTATTGTCTGTGTATTATCAACATACATGTCTCTGGTGGTTTTTCATATGGATATGCAATATATGAATTGCGTTTATATATTGAAGGATTGTTTCAAGAGAATCAACGACAATCTGGTGCATATGCAAAGGATTATGGTGAACAATATAAAGCTTTGTGTTCCTAGTTTAATTTACCACATGCAAAGAAGTCAGTTCCTGTTAATAGAACTTAGAATCCTAAAAAAACAGCATTTATCACTCTGCAATACAGTGAAAATGCTAAACATAATTTTTAGTCCACAGCTTCTTGCTACTTTAGCCTTGACTTTTACTAAAATTACTTTTGAATTGTATAAACATCTAATAAACTGGCAAGATGGACTCTCCTTCATTCTGGATGATGAGATTAGTGACGTGTACTTTCTAATGTCTATAGGATACGTAGTTTTAAAAATAATACTGATAGTATGGATTTGTGAAACCAACAAAAATCAAGCAGTAGAGATCAGTACCACTATTCATGATGTACTTAACTGCACCAGTAATGAGCAAATCAAAGAAGAGGTAGGCAAAATGTAATGGTATATATTTTCTGTTATAAAAATATCCTGTACTGATGTGTGTAATTTTATATACAATAAATCTACTTAACTCGTATAATTATATTTCCTAATTCTTGATTTCACGATCTAATATTACAGTTGTACTTATTTTCTTTGCAAATAATGCATTGTAAAAATATACTTTCCACGAAAGGTCTTTCTATAAACGCGACGTTTCTTGCTGCGGTAAGTAATAAATCATTTACCTTAATAAAATAAATATTATTTTTTTTCTTTATTTTCAGATGATTGGTAGCGTTACAACATACATATTAATTTTGGCACAATTTATGATTATGGCACATTCTTACGATGGAAACACTGAAAGCAATATCCAAATGACTTAATTAAAAGCAAATATATATATTATAGTAATTGAAGAAAAAGAGAGAAAAATCTTTTTTTTAGACAATTAAAAATAATACATTAGACAATTAAATTATTACGATATTCAATTCTAAAGACCGTCAATGTAACAACATAACTAATACGAATACGAAGCCTATAACAGTTTAGCTTGGATCTTAATTGCTTGTATATAATTTTCGCGTGAATTTATATACTAATATATGTAGTCTTTCTAAACTGCACGCCGAACAATTGTCGGTCTTGAAACGCAACTCTAATAAACTACCGCAGTACTATCACGAATTAAATTGATTAACAATTTAATAATTAATTGATGCTCTTTTTTTTGTATAGGTCCGATTTGGACACGGGTTCTTTCGAACTATTGGAACAAATTTTACAATAAACCGCAAAATTCTTGATATTTTTGAATTCTACACTCTTTAATTATCTTAAATCAATTACCGTTCAAATTCTTAACATTCTTAAATTCTTTTGAATAATGATTTACATTTAAACAAGGATTTTCTTTTTTAAAAAAATTTTCGCATAATAGCAGAAAATACATATTTACGTATATTCAATAAACGTTATGACAGAGTACTGCAAAAGTGCTGTGTGTCTCATGTTCGGTATCCTATAAGGACTTTACATTATAAATAGCACGCACACAAAAATCTGCTTAACCGTATTTATTTAAATTAAAAAGATCCGATTTAGAACACGGTTCAATTTAAGACATTCTCCCCCATGTATTAAACTTTTAAACTTTTTTGTTAATAACTTTTTAACAAAAAATGATCTTTATCTAAAATCTGTTAGAGATTACTCAGGATCATAATTTTGACAACATATATCAAGATCAAAGGAATCGGTGCAATGTCCCTTAAAGTATGTAATTAAATTACAGCAACCAATAATACTATCCATTTTGCATAATAACATGATTTTTTAACATTAATTTTTTAAATTACATATAGTTTTCATTGAAATATAAATATATACTTATAAAATGCGCATAGTACAATTTAATAATATATTTAATGTATAAAATTTATGTAACAATAAAGTTCAATTTATTACAAATTTAAATATTATTATTTTCAAGTATTATCATAAATTATGATAAAAAAATTTATATGGATAACCATATACTTTTAATCGCATATACTGCGTACACAGCGATATTTTAATACTAAAAATTACGATAAAGATCACATTAAAACTCAAGATTATTACATATCAAATGTAATATTGATGCTTTCTGGTTTGCGTAGTATCCACTTTAGATGTGCTAAATGATAATATGTACGTTAGAAATTACTTTATAATGTTCTTATAATTTCTAGAAAGTCATAAATGATGACCGAAAGCGTCGTTATTACTTCATAGCTAACAAATAGTCTTCTAGTCATGACTTGCTATTCCATGTGGCAACTATCTGTAGTTTTAAATTAAATTAATTTGCTTGGTGCGCATGAAAACAAACTAAAACTAATGCATGCCAATAATATATATGTTTGTGGAAAGTTTGAAATTGATAACTGCACTCTTAGAAAAGGAGTTTTTGTAATAAGGCTTATATTAACGCTAAAGTGCATAAAAATAATAAAATATTAGAGTAACTCCGGTATACACCGCACTTAACAAGAACTTAATTTATTAAGTAAATAATAAATAATAATAATAATAATAATAATTATTATTATTATTATACATAATAATAACATAATAATTATTTATTATGTTTAAGGTTGTAGACTTTTAATGGTATTGCGTCCAAAGGAATTGTTTTTAGAAAACACTGAGCTTTATTATATTAATTAATACAAAGTATCGGACTAACAACTAACATAGGTCGTCAGTATAAAACAAGTATAAAATTTTATCGAACGCAACATGCAACGAGTGCTTCTAAGCTTCTAAATTTAAACGTGCGAGTTCTAATAACGTCTCCTTGCTTTTCTAGAAGTTTCTATCACCACAGCGCCGCGTAGGAGTAACTTAATAGCGCAACTTATCGACTGTGGAAATTATTTCTAACAAAGGTAAACAAACTATAATAATTACAGATTATTAACATAATAATTATTTATTATGTTTAAGGTAAACAAACTATATCAGTAAAAACTTTGTACTGTCTACTACTACAAAAAAAAATATTAGAAATCTAAAATACTTATTTTTTTGTATTAGAAAAAGAACTTTTTGAAATCCTTGTATTTTTGCCATGAGATGGATTATGCGGCTACTCTTAAAGAAGACGGGGGAGGTATGTACAGCTCACAAAAAATTTACAAATTCTTATAAATAAAACGTAAAATGACACAATAACTTATAAAATGTGTTTACAACGTTTGATTAAGGAATAAGACTGATAAAATATATTAGAGATTGCATTAAAAGTCGCTATTTTTTTTGTATTTGAGCATTCAATAATAAAATATATGAATATCTCAATCAAAGTATTTTTCCTCGGAAGCTACGACTTTTTGCCATTTTTCTGGCAAAAGTTGAATTCCGCGACGAAAGAATGATCTGTCTTTTGAGTCAATCCATTCAGTAATTTTCGACTTCGCTATAATTACGGAAGTGTGTATGAACAGATGATAATCGCTTGGTACGAAGTCCAGAGAGTACGCTGGGTGCGGAAGAACCTCCCATTCGAGGTCCATCAGTGTTTATTTCACTATAGCAGCATGGGGTCGAGCGTTATCATGGATATGGTCAGCAGAAGAATCATCTTTCGACGATTTGATACAATTGATGATCATTTTTGCATTAAATTATCATTTAAACGCTCCAATTGTTGTCGATAGCACTCGGAGGTGATTGTTTCGTTCGATTTCAACAGTTCATAATACATGACACTCATATCCTATCAAATAAAGGACATTACTTTGTGACCGTGGAATCACCACCTTTGAACCAACGAATCTTTATATTTAATATTTTTACGTAAATCCTTGTAATTTCTAGTTCAAATAACAAGCGTGTCAAATATTTGTCAGTTTTTAAACACAGTATAGAACTCAGTTATAAGTGAGTTTCAAGATTCATAAATATAATTTGGCGCACAGCGTGTATTTGACTGAAAATTGCAAGATTTACGTAAACATTATTAAGCATCAAAATCCGCTTGACAGTGGGTGCTTTCCAATTGATGACACAAATCGACACAAGTGTCGTTCTATCTTTGTCAATCTCTAAATGTCAAGAAAGATAGAACGATACTTGTGTCGACTTGAGTCATCAATTGGAAAGCACCCATTGTTAAAATATGAACGTTTTATGAACTGCAATATGTTTACAATATTAGAATTCTAATAGATTTATACGCGGAGAATGCCGGAGATAGTCCGCAAAACACAGCTATGAATATATTACATACGTACCACTTGCCATTGTTCGGCAGTTTTCGTCGCTCCTTGAACATTATTCAATTCTGCAGCTAGTTTTGTCCACTTTCTTTGTGTCTCTTCTTTTCTATGTAATGAATTAAATTTCCCTTCCGCAAGACCTTTGTTTAAGTAAAAGAAGTCCAACATTTTTGTATACTGCAATGGTGTTGTCCGGGAACTTCGTGTTTTCTTGCTGTAAAATTATAAAGCATATAATATAACAATTGCTTCATATTTTTCTCTAGTGGAAAAATATTATTGGATTATTGCAAATCTATTAGAACGAATAGTGTACAATATTAGATGTACTCTCAAGTATTTCTTTAATTTTTTCCAATCAAATTTTTACGAGTTCAATAATATTCTTCTATTACCTATGGATATTTTGTCATAATTTCTATTTCTAAAACATAATTCAAATAAATACTTACACTGTCACATTTTTGGCCATGATTTCCGTTCTTTTAATAAAAATATCGGACAATATAATGATAAAAATACAATACTTTAAAATTAAATAGTGGAAACTTAGAAAGTTTGAAAGTTACATCACATAGCCATAAACTTTTTGGAATAAAGAAAACACACTTTAGCTCCATTTAAATACATCCTTGTTCGTAAATTCTACTGAAAATTACTAGATTTTTACTAAAAAAAAAATTGCGATGTTGTCAAATTTACCAAATCGCTACCGAATTTTATCGATACATCTGTAACGATTTTGCATCGATAAATATCGTTAAGGTAAAGTTACAGAGTCACGCCGTATCGATATGGTCGATAGCGCAAGTGATAAAAATTGATAATTAACGATAGCGACAATCGTCGATAGGAAGTTAGAGAATCCCGCTAGTATAGAAGTACATGTAATATATATATGTATACATAAAATATTTTTATATAATCCCATAAAATATAAAATACAAAACATTTTCATGGGCTTACTGAAATACAAAATATAGAATACAATTGTCTTGCAAAAACCATTTTTCAAGTGAAATTTTCTCAAATGAAAAAATTTGATTGAAATTATATTCTAAGTTTTGGAACAATTCAGCGAGATTGCTGAAAATTTGCTAAAATTTCACTGCGAAAATGAATTTTTTCTACTAACATACCAAAAAATTATTGAAATTGATTTGAAATTTTATTGAAAAATATTTCAAAACGTGGAATAATTTTAGCAACATTTTTTTCAAATAAGTATATGTTTTGATATAAAGATAAACATTTAGTTATTACTTATTGAGTTTATTATTAGTTGCGGATTATTTAATTTCAGCTTAAGATGGTGGCAGTAAGATGGCGGTAGTTTTTTTTTTTTTGTTTCTCGTCGGAGGGGAAAATCTTCACTTCGCCCTAACCAATCCGGTGTTTCGATTTCGGCCCTGATTGGGGACTCGTCCTCGAGATACACCATCACAACCAGGGAAGACGCCCAGGACCCGGGTCTCCTGGGTGTGTTGGATTCAGATGCTCTAGGGATGCAAATCCAGCTGAGTTCAGGAAGCCCGATTACCCGCGGAAGCACGAGCCACTCTTTGAGATGAATCCTCGTTAGGGTTCGGCTCCTCCATCGGGATACGGGTTCACACTTCGGGGTTTCCGATTACAACCCAACTCAACCTTCACCATCATCTACTAGACATCCGCCTACCAACTAAAAACCCCCCCTTTACCGAACTTAAACGGAGACTACTGAGTCTTCTCGTATTTATACTCCAAAAGGGCGGGCTGATATATAAACACTAACATGTAAATTCAATACTATGAATTTCAAAATCTGTACCACGTTGTCGATTTAAAATCTATAAAATTTAAATCCATATCATATTGATGTTTATATAAACACGAAAATTATATAAAAAATAAATAATAATAAACAAAGCTCTCGATGTCAAAATAATAATAAGGATAAAGTAAAAGGCAAATTCGAGAGTCATCATTGATAAATATAGAATTGAGAAATTTTTACATATAAAAAATAATTAGAAATATAATTATTGAAAGTCATGATCATATTGCAATCTGTGATCCGTAATAACCGAACGCCCTTAACTTATAGTTAAAAAAAAAATAACTTACCCAAGATTATGGTAATCGTTGTTGCCTACGTTCCTGATATTCGACTATGCGTGTCGGCAGGAGGAGTATTTGCGTCGGATCGGTGATCAAGAACGGAGTAATATAAAAAAAATAAAATAAAATAAACGAACACGATTTATTACAATATATATATATATATTTTAATAAATCGTGTAAATTATATATATGTATAAATAATTATAAGGTTTGTTCGCGTCGCACGCTCTAACATGCTCCAATAACGCGAACAAACCATACAAGGACAAAATAATGTACAGTGAAATAAGCAATAAAATAAATTAGACAAATAATAAATCCCAACATCTTGATATGTTTTCACCTGAAAAATAAATTATGAATTATTGTGTGTGTGTGTGTGTGTTGAAAATTGTGTATTTGATATATAACTCTGTTTTGCCGCAGTTGCAATCTTCCCTGCTCAAAAGAATGGATAGAACGGTATTAGATATTATAGAAAATTCGACAACTTTATATCATAATCAATACAGTTGTATAAGGTTATATCAGAAGCACTGGCGTGATTTGATAACATTTCTATCATAACTAATAAAGTTGTATCTGCTTTACTCCTAATATGAATGTCATGATTCAAGATTGACCTTTCATATACACACATTCAATCGTATGTTAATTGTGTGTATTATGTATGTGTGTCCGAATATCGGGTTTGTATACCTGCGCTTGAATTCCTGCGCACAGCTGTTAAGAGCATTCGAGCGGCATTTATACAGATATATATATATATATATATATATACGTAATTGACTTACATGTAGCACGATATCGCTTCGTTCATCCTTTTTAATTAATCCATATCGACAGGCTTCCTTTACATCACCCATTATTAACATAAAACTTGATCGTACCTAAAGATAAAAATGATGTTATGTAAATATAAAAGAAATTTATCAAATTAAAACAATTTAGAACAATAATTAAATAAAATTAAAAGCAATATATATATATATATGTATTGTAATATTTGTATATATTACTTTTGTGATAAGTTATACATCATAGGAACAAAAATTATATTTATCACGTGTAAACGTATATATATATATATATTTCTTTTTATTTATACATAAATTGTAATTAATAACGTATAGACTTTATATTTATATATGTACATATAATTGATATCGCTGCTTACCATTTTGCGATCAATTAATTGTTGTTAATTTTTTGTGTAACTTACTTAAAGGAAAGTAAGTTAACATTAATGCAATGTTTGTGGCAACCCAGCAAACATTAATAATATAATTATTAAAATGTCCATGTATTAATGGACAACTGGGAACATAATACCCAGGCAGCAACGTCACGTGATATTCACGTCGATAAATGGTGATTATTGGTCACAGACATCATGTGCCCAATAATTGACGTTTAAAAAACGTGAATATTCTGATGTAATAATAACGTCAATTTCTAGACGTCTATGGTACGTTTTTATATTAGGTCATTTTTAAAATCAACTTATTGGGCCTTCTACAATAAGCCGTAAGTCACAAATCATAAGTCATAAGCTAGAAATGGACCAATCACAGTCGTCGATTTTTAGTTTTTTACTTCCGATTTATGACTTATGACTTATTGTAGAAGACCCAATACACATAAATACAAGCTCATGTCCGTGTGCTCATTTTCGGGCAGAAGGGGAGCACACAGACATGGGTTCATGCTTGTAATAACTATTTTCCATATTAATTGATAAAAATGCACCGTTAATAAAGATGGGTCCCAGATTGATTGTTAGGCTAACAAACCAGATCATGGCAATGCCAAAGAATATGCACTGTAAAAATAATGAAAAATATTTAATAATATATATTTTATAAGTTCCTAACAAATTTTTTGTACTATTTTTTGTACTTTTTTGTACTATTTTTTGTACTTTTTTTTTGTACCATCTTCCCATGATTTTTATTGTTGTGTTTGTCAATCCTGGCAATGTTGACGGCAGTCTCGGTTGCTATTTCGTTAGTGCTGAAACAGAAAAAAGAAAAGGTTAAATAGAAATATATTATTTTAAATATATTTCTATTTAATCTTTACTATTAACCTTTACTATTTAACCTTTACTATTATTAACTTATACAGTTAATAATAATATATGTACATTATACAATTATTAGGTGCAAAAGGACTCACGTCTCCACACATCTAAGAGTAACGTCGTTTATAAAATTCAATGTAACGATTGCGAAGTTTTTTATGTGGGTCAAAACAGCAGACAGTTAAAAACAAGAATTAAAGAACACCGTAATAATATAAATCATAATAGTTCTACCAGATCGGTAATAACTGATCACAGATTGGAGTATAATCATGACTTTCGGTGGGACGATGTTAAAATTCTTGATGAGGAACCTTGTTACAGGAAGCGATTGGTCTCAGAAATGTTAAATATTAAAAAACAGAAACTTAGCCTAAACTTACAAACCGACACGGAAGGTCTTCATGAAGCATATATACCCATTGTAAACAAAATTTGATCTTTCTGTATCAGTTGTTGCCGTTCATTATTTAGTTGGAATTGGTCCGTTGAGGATGTTTGATGTGTTCCATGTATAGTTTTCCATGTATAATTTTTTATCTCAAGATGTACTTCGACAGTTTTTGGAATATTTCTGACATAAGTTTTTTAAAGAAAAAATTTTTTTACTGTTTTCTTATTGTGTGACTTTTATCATTATGACTATTTTTGTAAATATATGGATACACGGACCAATTAATATTTTCACGTATAGATTTGTAAATTTTTTGGTATGTTTTGCGCATCGTTATTTTTCATTCTTAGAATTTAAGATTACAATCCTTTAATTAATATATGTTCATTCTATTGTTTTTTCAGTTATATATTTAACTACGCACAGGATTTACTTATGTATTGATGTTTTTCCATAATTTTGTACATTTCAACGTAAAGTGTTTCATCTGAAGAGGACCAGATTTGGTGGTCGAAACTAGTTATGTAATTAACATCTGTTATTTAATCGTTACATTTATGTTAATTTTATAAGTTCATTAATTTAGAATATATGTATTAATTTGTTGTTAATTTTCTTTTCGTTTGACTCTTACAATGCCATTTTCATGTTTATAATGTTATACAATTATGTATACTTACTTTGATACATCCCCACGTAGCACACTAGCGCTTAAAAAGCGTTAAAAAAGCGCGTATGCAGTCGCATTACTTTAGCAGTTTTTTAGCGCTTTAAAAGCGCTTTCAAAATCCACTATGAAAAGCGCATTATAAGCGCATATAATCAGCGCAAAATAAATACAGTTTTATAGCACATTTACTGCACTTTCCATGTCGTATAACAGTGTCTGCAAAGCGCACAGAAAGTGTTGTAAAAGCGCATACTGTCAGCGCAATATAAATGCGGTTTTATAGCACATTTATAGCAGTTCTTACATAGTACGGCAGCGCCTGTAAAGCGCTCAGAAGGCGCTATAAAAGCGCTCAGAAAGCGCTGTAAAAGCGCTATAAAGCTGCATATACCCTGCGCTTTACAGGCGTTGCTGCATGAAATTTACTCTTTAAATATTGGAATAAAAGAATTTGAGAAGATTAAAGTAACATTTAAGTTACTTTAAGTATATTGTGGGCGACGACGGACGCCACTCGAAGTAATAGACCGCGGCCTTTCCTCCAGAATATTTCTACAAACCGTATTTGAACGACTTTTACCTAAAATCATTATTTTTGAGTTACAGCCTGTGGAAGGGGAAAAATAAAAAATTTATAGCGTATTTTTGCGCGTAGCTCTTGTCTGTTAGTGGATACGAAATTTTTGTTCAAATAAAAGTTGTAGAGCTTTAAAAAACGAACAAAATGAGTCCTGACATGTTTGGATTCGTTGAAAATTGAGGCCAGGAGAGCTTGTGGAAGTTCCGCTTACCGATCACCGGCGGCTCGACGACGCGTCGCGACGAGTCGAGCGCTCGAATCTTGATATAAACTTCGCTTCTGCATCTTTTCTAACAAATTCAAACGACTGATGACCAAAATTTCTCGATCTTTACAAACATATCAATATACATTTTACAAAACTCCTCCGTATCCACGATTACTGAAATACTTCCATAAAATTTGCAGAATTTATTTTTTCCGTGTGTAATATATTAACGTATTCAAAAATTCAATACAGGTGTTATAATTTTAAGGTTTTATTTGTATTGGAAGCGGTGATGGTATTGAGAATTACTTTCACAGTCTTTTATAATGTAATCGTATATTTCCTTCGCGTTACAATCATCTGGAGGTTACGCTTGGAACGCACACAGAGAGAGAGAGTCTCAACGGTAAGTCGAACAACGAGAGACTGACTCCGATCGGATTCGGAGCTTCCGCGGACAGCAGCGACCTATACTTAATAATAATATTATTCACCGTGCGGTGTCTCTACCCGAGGAGAGACTAAGAAAACCTGTACCCAGACACATATACATCATCCATACACACATACATGCGTCAAGACACATCAACAGGGAATACATTTATTGTTTACATTTTCAATATTACGCATTTAATAATTAAATATTACGTATTTTATTAAGATTTCAAAAATTGTTTAAACTTATAGATCAATTTCAATTGATTTACATTACAGTATTATATAAGCGATAAATGATAGATAACTTAGTCGCAGATAAATGTAATCTTGGTCATCAGTTGTTTGAATTTGTTAGAAAAGACGCAGAAGCTTTTCTTCAAAAAAGCTACAAAATGAGAGGTCACTCGTTTATGTGCGATTAAAATTTACGGAGATATAGCAAAAAACCAAAATTTCACTTCCCCCCAAGCCCTGAATCGCGCACAGGGTCTGGGGATACGAAAACTCAAAAATAAGCTTTTCTCGACACCCCCAACATGATCAAGGAGATTCAAAATTTGCATCACTGTTGAGCAGATGACTTTTTTTTGTCTAAATTGACTGGGCTAATACAAGAAAACATTTTTGTTATTATTGTCTGCTAAATTTTTTTCATTTACCTTAGATCAAACGTTCTAATGGCGGCAGCGGTATCCCAGGCAATATAAGTGGTAGATGCTGCGGTGGTGGTGCCGGCGACCGTCGTCGCCGAATACGTCTATTATAATTTATTAAAATAAAATTGTAAATTCTAACAAATGGATTCCTCCTCCTCCTCAAGGGACCGCGCTGTCGACCTTTCCTGAAACAAAATAAATTAAATAAATTATGAATATTTTATAATATTTAAAAGAATAATAAAAGAAAAAGTGCAGAATACTCACCTCATTATCACTATTATCACTATTAACACAAATGTCACTTGGAGCAATACTTGCTCCAAGTGATAACTGTTGAATGAATGATATCGGTTTAAGCGCGCTCCCCCTCCACGTTTGCTCCCACTCAGCGCCCGAAATCAGAGCTTTCGCGCATTATCGTAATAACCGAGAACTTTAATACGAGAGAACATGCGCAGTGAAAAGTAAATATGTATCGATCACATTTTTCATCTCGCTCTGCATACTGAGCAAATATTTTATGAAGAAATTACAAGACGGTTTTGCAATTCCCCAATAGTCCTATTCTGTAACTCTTAATGACAGTATCGATATCGTTGCGTAGTATCGTTGCGCAGATATTTCATATGACAAAACGCTGCGTAATGACATATATAACGATATCGACATTGTCGTGAAGAGTTACAAAATAGGGCTACAGCGAACAATTGATCGGAGCTAGGCGTTTATCAAATAATGTGTTTATTTTTTGGTTTTTACAGCTATCCATATATATATATAGGTTGCACCTGCTTAATGGTCACGACTAAATAAACAGACAATAATACATGCTTGTATGTTCAGAAAAAAATTGCTTTGACTTTAAACGTTATGGAATAAAAACAGTAAGAATTATTATCCGCAAGACTTTGTAGATAGACGGAGCATCCGTACGAGAGAAGCTGAAGACTTGATAGAAAGAAAGTGAAATAGTCGTGGAATAGTTTTCTTCTTTCCTAGTAGTGAATTCACTGGTCGTCGCGATAGTCCGAGGGGTGGCCGAGAGCAACGAACATAGACGTCTGAGAGTCAACTTAAGACGTCTATGTTCATTGCTCTCGGTCATCCCCCGGACTATCGCGACGACCAGTGAATTCACTACTAGGAAAGGAGATAACTATTCCACGAGTAACAAGAAAGAAGGAAGCACAAAGCGAAGCCTATCGGTCAAAGCTAGATCAAGATGCTTATTATCATTAAGTGTGAATTTATATACCGCGTATGTAGTTCTGTCAATCGCGTGCCGAACATTTTTTCAGACTTACAACGCAACTCTAAATAACTACCGCGGTAATATCACTTTAGTTAGATTGACAATACAATCTAACAAATTTCGATGCTTATAGCATCTTATTAGATCTTAATAATATGTTGAAAGACATATATTAAAATTCAATATTAAAGTAATGATAATTGAAAACTGTGAAAAATAAGATTGCGAAGAATATCACAAGTTGGCGTTTCGTCCCGGCTTCCACTACTGGACTCATCAGTAGTACTGGACTCATCACCTTCTTTCTTGTTATTGTTTAACAATGTACGGTCGTAAAATAAGATTCTATTATTCCACGAGTATTTCACTTTCTTTCTATCAAGTCTTCAGCTTCTATCGTACGGATGCTCCGTCTATCTACAAAGTCTTGTGGATAATAATATTCTTACTGTTTTTATTCCATAACGTTTAAAGTCAAAGCAATTTTTTTCTGAACATACGTATGCATTATTGTTTGTTTATTTAGTTATGATCATTCAGCAAGTGCAATCGTTAATATATGGAGAGCTGCAAAAATTCCAAAAAATAAACGTCTTCTTTGGTAAACGCCTATACCTATAGAGAAAAGTTTCTTCGATTTAAAGAAATGTTTCTTTGCTATACAGTTAAAACAAATGTCTTTGATTTGAACGTAATTTCTTTAATTTACATCACTCTTTAAAGTCAAATAAATTATTTGAGTTCAAAAAATGATGTTTAAATCAAAAAAATTTTTTCTTTGACCGTATAACAAAGAAACATTTCTTTGAATAAAGAAAACCTTTCTCTAGTGTAACTTTTGATTCCGATTATAATTGTTTACCAGAGAATTGTAAAAGCGTCTTGTAATTTCTCGATAAAATATTTGCTCACACAGATATATGTACAAAGCAAGATAAAAAAACGTAATTGTAGTGTATTTGCCTAGGTTACTTGATGCGAGTAACGATGCCACAATTATAAACTATGCAAAGTTTATTTACAACTGTATGCAAAAAGGAGTACATATGAAAACGTGGTTTAGGACAACCTATTCCTATTGCCTCAAACGTGGCTCCCGCTAGCGCGACAGAATCCCAAGTGCCTGCGCGCTCTTCGCTACGTATTCGATCACGCTCCGAGGCGTCAGCCATGCTCGTTGCACATATTTACAACTGACTCTTATACACCACAATCTTCTGTCTTTTTTTTAATCTTTGTTTATACGCGGCGAGCGACGAACAGGCGGTCGCTTTACAATCTGGTCGATGTGACGCTTTTGAAGGCTACCATTACAATCCCTTACAACATAGGTTGATGGAGATACCTTTTTTAATTTGATTTCATAAATATACATTTATTGTATTGTTACGTCCAGTAGACTCCACGATTCTTTTCTTTCAAAGGA
>NW_017276164.1:0-236 GCF_001594065.2 Cyphomyrmex costatus
ATTTAAAAATATATTATACATATATGAAGGAGAGTGACAATGATGAGTAGTGGGGCGAGTCGGAGAGAAAGAAGGGTAGAATTTAACTTGGCGTACAAATGATACGTGTCATTAGATTTAAGAAAATAATAAGGTAAAAGAGACAACAGTTCCCTTCTCTTCTTCTTCAGTAGTACCCAACAGTTCCGAACTTACGTCTGATTTGACTAACAATAAGTCTAACTGAAACATGTACT
>NW_017276165.1:0-2701 GCF_001594065.2 Cyphomyrmex costatus
TAATTTCGACATGAAAATACTCAACGTAAATTGTCCTACAGACGGACTGCTAAGACAATTGCATGATCTTCTTAATCGACTGCTTCAATCAAATAATTTACTCGAATATACCACAGATGATGCATTGGACGATTAGCACGATGTTTTAAGTAAAATAATATATTACTACATGGGTACGCAGACAATCAGTGCGAAAGAACGAATCGTTCGATTAACATCGTGAGAGAGAGAGACATGTACGCGATTTCAAACGACACCGACGACGACTCTCGACGTCTCCTCATCGAGCGTACGAATGACGCGAAGATCAGAAGAGTTTTCACCAATACGGCAGCAAAGCATTTCATCACGGAGCACGATGAAAAAAAGGAAAAACAGTATAACGAAACGAAACGAAACATTATAACGAAAAAGTAGATACGAAAGACACGTAGGTATTTGTATTTTCTTTTTTAATCATTGTTTTTTCTGAACTAATTTTTTTTCTTTCACACAGAACCACAGTACGCATATTGGAACGAAGATATCCTTTAATTGCTACCGGATACAAGTATCTAACCGTCGGCATCAACGTCAAATTGCCCTGCGAGATAACTGTAGTTCTTGGAGACAGTCACGGCAAAGAGATGTTCCTCTCACCGACCGTATGGAGCGAGCTCATCGAACATAAACGCGTCATATTGTCGCTTTTGCAACCCGAAAATACAAAAGGAAAACACGCACCATCGCCAATATACATCGGAGATGTGACATTGCATTTCGGTCGAATTAACAGTATACCGATGTTGCGTCTTGATTCGACATCTTCACGAATGACCTTGTCAAACAGTACAGTTGTCAATTTATTCAATCTAGAATATTGCGTCAATCGTCTCATTTCCTCATTCGACAATGTATCTGACATCATAAACAAAAAGTACTCGCGTCTTCTCAATACCGTGGCTAATGTAAACGATTCTACAAACATACAAAAAACCATGTACGAAAATGAATACTTCGATCGCAACGACATAATCGATTGCGAACTAATCGCACTGATCTTCGGACCGAATTAAAACGCTTTAAGAATAAACATTATTTTGTATTATTAATTGTATTCTCTCATGTAGTAACAACACTCGAATAAATATATTGACAAATAAGAAAATCAATTTCACATTCAATCTGACTGAATTACACGACCAAAAAAAGAATGTATTTTTATTCAACGCGCGACCCTGAGAACTATGAATAGATCGCAATCGCGCGTAGCGACCTTGAATAAATTAACGGTAAGCGCGTAGCGAACGACGAGGAAAAACCGAGAAAATTGTCTCGGACGAGCGAGCGCGTCTTCGAATAAATATATCAAACAAAAGTAAGGGCACAGTATATTAGTCAACGCAACAATTTACTCTTTTATAAAATAATATGGAGAAACCTGTTGAGAAAAGCATACACGCAACGGGAAAGAGAGAGAGAGAGAGAGATAGAGAGAGAGAGAGATATATAGAGCGGGTCGAGTGAGTCATCCGAGGCGCGACCTTGGAGATAGATCGAGGTCGCGGCGAAAATACGACGAAAAAGGAAAAAAAAAAAAAGACCGATCACGCCGCGCAACGGAAAACAGTGCAGACGAGGGAGAGAGAGATAGAGCGCGTCAAGTGAGTCATTCGTAGAAATGAATTGTCTCCGAAGCGCGACCATGAAGGCTGTAGATAGATCGATTGGAAGAGGAAAAAACAAATAAAGGTGAGAATCGTCTTCGAGGCGTGCATCGCGTAACGGTAACAACAACAACAATTGACGATTAGTTTCGTCGTTTTGACCAACTGAACATTCACCAACACATCTTTTTTTTTTCCCTCCTTATTTTCATTTTATTTTATTTATTTTCCACAGCCGTAACAACGATACGACGCGCAACCGAAACAAACGACGACGACGACGACGATGGCGTCGAGCGCACGATACGCGCGTGATCGAGCTACGAGGAGGAATAACGGCGACGACGAACGGACGACCGTCCGACCGACCGTCGCGCCGCTCGCGAGAATCTCGACGGCGCACGCGCGGGAAAAGAGACATAACCTGTAAATCTCAACGGCGCACGCGCGTGCGCGCGAAGAGACATAACCTGTGAAATGCGCGGGAACGGACATAACCTGTAAAAGCGCGCGCGTGAACATAACCTGTAAAAGCGCACGCGCGCGCGGCGGACGTAACCTCGCTTCGCCACGCGCTCGCCGCGATTAGAACTCACCACGGCTGGTACAGCCAATGGCGGTGCTCCTTTTTGTTTTGTGTGCGTTCGAGTTTGCGTGTGTGCGTGGTTGGGACAGCCAATGGCGTTGCTCGCTCGTTTTTGTTTGTGTGCGTGCGAGTTTGCGTGTGTGCGTGTGTAGGTTAAAAAAAATGCGTGTGAAGGTCGCGCCTCGCTGGTGGGGACGCCCGGGGCGGTCGCCATGACTACGTCGCGGGCGCCGTCGCCGCGGCGAGCGCGCTTATGCTAACCTGATAACACAACGCGCGCGATCACGTGGCTATCCCGTGAAAGCGCGCGAAAATCTCGACGGCGCACGCGCGTGCGCGAGAACGGACGTAACCTGCGAAATGCGCGGGAACGGACATAACCTGCGAAATGCGCGGGAACGGACATAACCTGCGAAATGCACGCGCGCGGCGGACGTAACCTCCCTTCGCGCGCTCGCCACGCGCTCGC
>NW_017276165.1:3759-4592 GCF_001594065.2 Cyphomyrmex costatus
TAGCTCTTACGCTATGAAAAACATTCATCCGGCTGATGAATCGACCTTATTAGAAGCGATATTATGCACCAAGTTTAGAGGAAAGGCCATGATGGATTTCCATACTCGCGATATAGCCAATTACGAACAGTTAAAAAGAGATCTAGAAAATGAATATCTAGGCAAACGTAGCACAGCTCATCTACATTTAGAGTTCAACTCTCTTAAACAAAAACCCGCGGAAAACGCACAAACGTTCGGGCATCGTGTAGAAAATCTCGCGATGGAACTTTACGAATCAATGGAAGAGGGAAAGGATCATACTCCTGAACAACAACGCGCTATTCTCGAAAACATCAAGGAACAAGCTCTATATAACTTTTAAATGGGACTACACGAGGAGATAAAATTATTAGTACGCGCGCAACGTTATACCACTTTACAAGAAGCCATTGCAGGCGCGAGCGCTGAAGAAAAAGTAAAAGGGTCAACCTCGCGAATGTTAAATTCAAATCGAAAATTCGATAATACTACCTCATACCCCCGACCGTACTCTGAGTCAAAGCTAGTGTGCGCAAAATGCGAAAAACGAGGACATCTCGGAAAAGACTGTCGTACCAGCAGATACGCGAACCGTTTCAACCTACCTAAACCTGAAGGACGCCCTCACGTAAACACGGTAGATAAACATTGCACCTATTGCAAGAAGAACGGGCATACTAAAAATGAATGTTGGTTGTTCAACGGACGAGCAAAACAAGATTATACAAAATTCGGAAGCAAAAAGGGTACGCGCCACGAGAATAAAGATCAATCGCGCGGAAAGAAACTAAGAGCGATAAAGAGCTCCGACG
>NW_017276165.1:11546-13622 GCF_001594065.2 Cyphomyrmex costatus
AATATTAAAATAAAATATTAAAATATAAAATAAAACATTTACATATATTAAAGCGATTGCGTACGACATCGCGATTGCAACGCGATTCCAATTACCAAAAACGCAATCTAGCAGTTTAAGCATTAGCAAAGCGGAACGATTTCCGAACTTAGCTGTTCAAGCAATAATAAGTAGAAATTCCGTTTAAGTAGAACAATTTCCAAATATCTTTTAGTAAGTTTAAGCAGAATTAAGCATAGCAACTTCAAAAAGGAATTGCCACATGCGATCGGTCAGTCACCGACCGCATTCCAAATCAGCTGACTAGCTCAGCAGAAGCATGTAAATAAATACCACCCGACTGAAGCCAGAGGCAGAAGTCGAGTATCAGTGCGCGAGTACGTTAACATAGTGTCACATCATAATATCAACCCGCTAACCTATAATAAGATAACAGCGAAACCGATAGCCAAGTTATAGGCTATGCCAGTGACTTCGAGTCACATAATTGTAATCATTGTTATTAATAAAAAGGTGTTAAAATATAAAGTGTGCTGAGTGTTATCCCTGTCTACCTCCGGGACTTCGATTGTACCTCACCACGGGTACAACATGCGCATCTACAAAATCAACGATTGCATTATCGCAATCGAGAATGTCAGCTAGCCATTGCCGTTTTTCAAGTCCTTTTACATATATGAGAGCTTCATCGTCTTCTGTTACAGCTTCTATGATTAGACGTTTCGCCATGCTGTACGGGACCATCCCATCTTCCCATCGCAAACCATGATGATAAGCATTCAACCAGGAAGCGCAAGATTCGTCGGATCTTGTCAGTAAATTCCATGGTATAGGACATGAAAAAATGTAGTGTGTGATAACATTTCTTCTTCTCAGCACCGCTACTTCCTTGATGATAAATTTTTTGTCTACGACGAATCCTTGTAGATCCACAAACGTTGGAATGATCATGACGAGCATTTATTCGAAACTGCACTTATATCAGTGTTAATCTCCCTTAAATTGAAGATAATTACTGACGGTGCGATTTACATAATCTTGCGCACTACGTTGGACAGCGGGCAGTATTCGATAACACGATGGTGTATGATGAGGAAATAGGCGGTAGTATTAGCGGGTACATTCTCCTTGCAGTCAAATTCTATTCGTACATCCACGGTAGCGCTCTTGACGGATTCGTTTTGTCGCGAGCAGTCAATGACTGCATACGGTCCTTTCTCGATAAACGAGAGTACATTGAGCAGCGTTTCGAAGCAGTCGATTCCGTAATATGCCTTACGAAAACGTGCGTACATATCAAACAGGAGAGCGTATCTCTTTTGGTCGAAATCGAGATTCAAATCACCGTACGGATAAAACTCTGAATTGAGATAAAGCTTCACATGACTCAATTTACAATCGTCAAACACGCTTGCATCTTGAGATATGATATTCTTTCGACCGGTCTGAAGAGCAAAGATAACGTAATGTTGCTTCTCGAGTTGAGTCGCCGTTTTGACAGCCCATGAATGCTTCGTCGTACTCTGTAACAGAGGATACTCGTACAGATCCCATGAGCGAAAACTCATACTGAGATAACGACCGCTTTCCAATTCTCGCAGCATTGATAGTTTATTGATCTCATTTAGCATAATATGAGGCATCCGCCATTGCACTTTAAACAGTTCAATCTCCGGTTCCGTCGCAAAATTTCCCAATATACAATTGGTATTCTTGCGCGCTCGTAACAAAATCAATTCATGGCGAGCGTTAGCAATCACGCGTTTATAATCCTCGCAAAAGCCCAACAGCATGTTGAGCGGTACGCAAAAGTTAAAGTAACCTTCCGTTATGTCGGTGTCACGAGTGCTAAATTGCACAAGTGACAATTGCGCCATAACTGAGAAATAATGAAGACGAGAAATAAGAATAATATAAATTAATAATATAAATGAATCGCGAACGCAACTCGATTGCGCGATCACGCCCTCGACCGATTACTGGAACGCGCGGCAAAATAAGTTTAATAATAAGTTTAATATCTGGAGACACGGTAGTGTCTCGGCGCTAAGCCAAGCGCGCGACACTGCCGTGCCT
>NW_017276166.1:0-926 GCF_001594065.2 Cyphomyrmex costatus
TTTGTGACATTAACTCGCTTACGAATAAGTACTCTACATCCCCTAGTTCGGTGCTGCCCTCTACGCTGAGCTTGTCAAATGGGGATCCCTATGCCCGTTCCATTTATATATGTTCTAAGAGTTATATCACAGTATATAGTTTGTGACCGTACTTGTGAGGAACGGCACAACTTCGTCACTTCATCCGCTGCTCTTTTTACGCGATAGCTCAAAAGATGGACACAATAATGTAATTAGCAAAAGTGCGGTTCTTCCTTGAATTTTATGTGCTACGATATTCGATCTAATTTTCGTTGGGCGCCAGGCACGAGAGAGCGTGCCACTCTTCGCACTAAATTAAGATGTTACGCTCGGACAAAGAAATTACAGAGCAACGGAATTCGCGACGGACAGCTCAGCTAGCTCAGCCAACGAAATTGGTAGAGGGGGTGGTTCGCGATGTGCGGGAAACAATGTCGGAGAACGAGGTAGAGACAGACAGAAATAATCAGACAGAAATTAACATTAAGAATAACAAGGAGTTCCCACTTTATTCAGTTCGCGTCGATACATGAGTTGACGTAATTTATAGAATACCGCGGTCGCGCGTCGACGACAAGTTTACTTTATTACAGAAAGTACAATGGCAAGGTCGTCGACGACGGTACTTAGAAATGTTCGACTCTAAGAACTTTCCGCACACCGACAGCCTAAGGGTCTGAGCACAAGCACTGCCGTAACATTTTACGACAACTTAAGTTGTAAACGTAAATAACGCACAAGCTTTGACGTATCGGCGTATGACGTGTTTATGCACGCTATCGAAAGATATGTCAATAATGTACATAAACACGTCATACGCCGATACGCCAAAGCTTGTGCGTTATTTACGTCTACAACTTAAGTATGTCGTAAAATATTACGGCAGTGCTTGTGCTCAGACCCTA
>NW_017276166.1:1409-3095 GCF_001594065.2 Cyphomyrmex costatus
CCCGCGACGAATCCCGCGGGTCCTTGCGTGTCGCAAATCCTTTTACGCTGTGGCGCGCTTTTCCAAAAGTCCGAAAATGCTTCCTTGTCGCTTGACGATCTTCCATCGATCGTTGTGGGACACGATGCTTCGGCGGATGTTCTGCCTTTGAGTCCGTTCCCAGCTGACGTCTCTCTCCGAGGCGTCTGCAATGAGGGTGCGATAATCCACCAAATAATAGCGACATTAATAACAAATATGAAATAATACGACCTGCGTGTGCCGCGCTTCTCGTGACTTCAGCCAAATTCTTCATACAGCAATCTCTTCCTCGTGGGAGGCGACGTCTTCTCTCTTCTAGCGATAGGTGAGGCGGCCGAACACAAGAATACAGCGTAGCCACCGGCTCTGATCGTGAATTACCGGCAAAATCCGAGCTCAGGATCGTCTTAATATTAACTAAAACTTAACTAAATAGCGATAAGAAGAAAAAAAGAAAAATAATACAATAATCGCAAGAAAAAGAATAAAATTAAGTAATACAATAATCGCAAAAAGGAAATAAGAATAATAAATAATGTCGCACATTCGCTTGTGCGCTCGCCCGTTGATCCTGAAGGACCCAGGATCTCGCATTATGCTGCTTTTCCGAGTGACTGACAAAATGTCACGTCACAAGTTATATAGTCAAAGACAAACAGACACTACGGCCGGTATTCATAGTCGGTTCTTATATTTAAGACTGCCTTAAGTAACGTCTTAAGATGCCCTCTAGATTCATAGTTGAAAAATAAGGCGACACTTGAGTAAAATCTCGAGTTCCGAAGAACTGCTCGACCGAGACAGACGCGTCTCGGTTCGGGTGCTCTCTAATTTATATTTTTGAAAGTGTTGCCGACTTCGACTGAGCAATTGAATCCCAACGATGGGTGTCCGCGGATGGGCTCGTCTCGATTGTTCGACATTTCGTCGACTAGGACTCCTGGCGCGCGTCATTGCGGTGTGACGACGCCGTAGACGCAAGCGTCAGGTAGCCGTTCGAGCAACGCCATTTTCGCGGGCATTGCATCACCCGTTACTGTTCTACCACAGACGTAATCTGCACAGACGTGATCTGGCCGTATTGTCTCCGCTCACTTTAAGGAGTCACAGAAGCCATTATTTAAGAAGAAGAAGAAGAAGAGTAGGGTGCAAACCCATGCAGCGGAATAGCGTAAAGCGGGGAGCACACACTTTTGCATAACGCATAAACCATATACATAAAGAATTTGATTGGTCCACTGACTCATGCATAAGAACATGGACCAATGAAATTCCTTATGCACATGCTTTATGCGTTATGCAAAAGTCTGTGCTCCCCACTTAACGCGGAACGAGAGTAGAACCAATCACGAGATTCTCTAGAAACACGGAATGCTCGTTATTGGTTCTGCTCTCGTTCCGCGTTACGCTATTCCGCTACATGGGTTTGCACCCTAAAATCTCAAGACATAACTTGTCGAAGACGATCTTGTTTCAAAACGACTTGATACGATTCATAAACACATCTTATTCAAAATAAGCAATGACTTAAGACTATCTCATTAGTTACGAATTTATAGTCAATTAAGGGGATGCTGGAGCTACGGCCGAACTTGATCGAGGTCGGTACAACAGATTTGTGACCGTTCACTTACGCCCTCTGCCTGCCGCGCGCCGCCGCTGGCC
>NW_017276166.1:10297-17048 GCF_001594065.2 Cyphomyrmex costatus
AGACTGCCTTATTTGACGTATATGTTATCAAATGAGACGATCTTGGCCAAGTCATGTCCGAAGTTGACTTAAGATATTAAACCTAACCTAATTGTACAGTGCGATACTGTTTTTTGTAATATGGAGTTTGAAGAACCACGAAATATTAACCCTACTATACTTATTGAATAGATCGGGATTAAAGCGCAACATTTTAATATATTAATAAAATAAACAGAGCACAAACATTTTATTGCAGTAAACTATTAAGACTTAATAAAACAAATAGAATTAATAAAATAAACAGAACACAAACATTTTATTGCAGTAAACTATTAATACTTAATAAAACAAATAGAATTTCTGTTAAAACTGCTTCTCTGCTAATTATCTACTATTCTCTACTTATTCTCTTTTATTTTTAAATCATGCTCCAAAATCCTTAATTTGGTTTTATTAATTTGTATTTGAATATTATGTATTTCTTTTAAATTACGTAACTCTAATTGATTAATTTCTTTTAAATGATTTTCTTTAATTTAAAAAATTTTTTCTTCATGTTGCAATTTTATATCTGCGAGTTGCTGCTCCTGCTTTATAACTTATTTTATTCGTTCCATACGCAGTTTTACTTCTGCATCTAGTATTTCATACACTGTAGCTCTTCTAACAAAGTTCATTATCCTGATTCTCTCGCAGAGTAAAAAACATAAAAATCAATTACGCTTTTGAGACTTTCACGGGTATGTTCTTCAATTATACCAGAAGTGCCTAATTAAGGCATTAATAATGAAGAGAGACACGGCGATAACCCGCAAACTTTCTGGTATAAAAATCAATTCTTGGAATTTACTAGAATTAAAATAAATAAAGAAAAGGCTCTGTATGTATAAAACAATACAAATATAAGAAGGGCAAAGAGCCAAGTAAATTTATCGAACAATATAATTCAATAAGATCCTTAAAAATTACAAATTGATAGACGTTTCGACTCCGATTGGGTTATTTTCAATGTTACAAATTATTATCTAGAATTAAAATGAATAACATGCAATTATTTAAGAATCTAAGGCTGGAGTCACATTGAGCGGTAATTACAGCGGAACGGAATAGTGAAACCAATCAGAACTCTACAATCATTCCGCTGCTTTACTTTCTGCGATTGTGATTGGTCTCGCTGTTCCGTTCCGCTGTAATTACCGCTCAATAGCTGCGTTCAGCAGAAAAAGCAGCTTTGCAACTGTTGTAAAATTCTTGAATATGATTGGCTTATACATTTAGATCTAATGAGGAAGTAAGGGCAAAACCAATCATATTAAAGAATTTTGCAACGGTTGCAAAGCTGCTTTCTCTGCTGAACGCAGCCAATGTGACTCCAGCCTAATTCGTGTTCTTATATTTACATTTAATTTTATTAAATTACATAATTCTTTTAAATATTGACAACTTTCATGACCAAACTCATTTCTAGTATAAGAAAATGTAAAGTTAAATCGTGTATATTTATTTAACTATAACGCATATTTTCGCCCGCGTGAATAAAATAAATAAAGAAAAGGCTCTTATATGTATAAAACAATTTGGTCATGAAAGTTGTCAATATTTAAAAGAATTATGTAATTTAGTAAAATTAAATGTAAATATAAGAACACGAATTAGATTCTTAAATAATTGTCTGTTATTCATTTTAATTCTAATAATTTGTAACATTGAAAATAACCCGATCGGAGTCGAAACGTCTGTCAATTTGTGATTTTTAAAGATCTTATTGAATTATATTATTCGATAAATTTACTTGGCTCTTTGCCCTTCTTATATTTATATTACTAGAATTAATTTTTATATTGCACGAGAGATTCAAGATAACAAATTTTGTTAGACAGTCGATATTCTCGAGTTTACTGCTGAGGTTACAACAATAAATACAAGTACTTGAATTCGCTGATTTCAGCAAATAATTTTATAAAAACTAGCGATCTCCGGATATATCGTTGTTCTGTAATTAACATTTTATACTTTAATATTTCTTTTTCAATTTTTGATATAGAAAAATATTATACTAATTAAAGTAGTTTTCGTTGACACGATGCAACAGAACACAATACAACGCGATAATATATTAGGTTTGTTCTGTTTAGCTCAACGTATGCAATGTTTCCATTGGAGGATTCATAGGAAATATCACGGAAACAGCCGAATTGTAAATAAGTATTACCTGAGAGAGGCCATGGCGGCCTTTTTCGCGTGACAGGCGAAGCCGCCGTACGCTAGCGGCACCAACATCATTTTTATAAAATGATGTGAACTACGTAACACATTTTCGACACTGTCGATACACCACGACTTTTTGGTTCGAATCTTCCCGGCGAGAAATTACGTTTTTAAAGTCAAACTTATTAGAAAATACCGTAATTCAATACTGTATGTAGAAGTACTAAGCAAATGCATTTTAAATTTGCCGCTTAATGTGACGTACACTGAGTGACATTTCTGATTGGTTGTCTGGAACTATCATGCGCGTGAGCATACCCTTGTCTTTATACCATGGGTCCGGGGTCCGGGAACGCCGTCGGGGTACACGAACACGAAGAATTGCGCGTCGCGCCATTGTAGCGTTAGGTTGCTCGTTCGTGTGCGTCCGTTACATCTGCCGTTTTATAACGGTTTATAGCGTTTCGTGTGGCCCTTTTTCGGTCCGTGTTGTCGCCTGCCGCTCCGGCGGTAGCGCGTGTGGTATTTGTGAAGCGTAGTCGCGCGTGTGTCCATTAAGTGGGCTTGTACTTTACCGCGCGCGAGGTTTTTCGCGCGCCCATGGCCGGCGTACCGCCGACGGTTCATGGGGGGGACGGGAATCCCGCCTTGTCCGTTATGGACAGTGCGGGCGGACCGCTCTCGTCGACGACGACGTCGATGCCGTCATTTCCTCTACCTCTGTCGATCCCTCCCTCTCCTTTGGCTCCCCCTTTCTCCCCCCTTTCTACATCTGGCTCTGCTTATTCTATCGATTCAGATTACAATCTAGATAATGTCTCGGTGAATGCGGCTGTTAATAGCTTGCTCAATGAGCTTCCCTTGACATCCTCGGCTGGCGCTACGGCTCTTCCAGACGATTCTATACATTCGGATGAAGGCATGAACGTGGATTTTACTCAAGTCTCGAGGAAACGAACCCGAAAGAAGGAGAGTAATTCTAACCCTAATCCAAAGGTAAAAGTTGTAGAAAATCTTTCAAACAATCATACCTCCCCCCGTTTCTTCGTCTGAGCATCCTGCTGCAAATTCAACAAATTCAAATCCATCACAGACTAAACAAGTTACCCCTCATAAAGCATGTCATTTGTACTCTGAGACGGACTCAGGCCCTTTTGCTGTCTATGTTTATTCAGATAAGTCATCGGTTATTCATTTCTCAGTGCTTGCAAAAATAGTTTCAGAAATTGCATCTTCAGACATTTTGAGCATCAATCGCCTAGGTAGTGGCAAAGCTATAGTTGAGGTCAGGTCAGCGCATGCGGCGAACAGACTGGTTTCAAACAGTGCCTTCGCTAAATATAATATACGGGTTTTCATTCCTGCATTTAAGGTACTCAGAACCGGCATCGTAAGAGACGTGGATCAATCTCTCTCCATCGAATGTATTAAGAATAATATTAAATCCTCGGCTAAGATTCTAGATATCCAACGCCTTAATCGCCGTGTTACGACGGAAGGCCAAACCAACTACTTGCCTTCAAGAACCATCTGCGTCAAATTCGCGGGCCAATATTTGCCTGATGAGGTTTCCTTGTTTAATGCCTTATATTCAGTCGACCCATATATACCTAAGGCTCGCATTTGTTACGTTTGCTACAGGGTGGGTCATATTGGCAACGATTGTAAAAGCTCCAAGCCTAGATGCCTTTATTGCGGAGGAGATCACGACAAGCTAGTTGAATGCGAGAATAAGCAGCAAGCCAAAAAATGCATTAATTGTGGTGGTGATCACTGGGCTACCTCTTTTGTGTGCCCTATGATAATAAGACACAAAGAAGTGATTAACCTTGCAGCACAAAAAAACATTCCCCATGTCGAGGCTAAAAAGATAATTAAGTATAATAATGGTGGTAACGTTTCTAACCTTGCAGTTAACCACCGTAATTACCCCTACCTGCGACAACGTCTCTCTCCCTCTGAGCTTCAGCAGAATCATGGGGGCTTTACTTCATACAACATTTTCTCGCCTCTGGAAAGTTCGAGCTCTCCGTCGTCATCTAGGCCGATGAATTACACAGATGTCACAGCAAACTCCACTCACGACGCACGTGACACGCAAGGTAAACCATCAAGAAATAAACCGATGAGCTCTCAGCATAGCCCACATCCGCGTCCGGGCACAACTGGTGAGTCGATTGCTAATGTTTATCCACCAACGAGCAATAAAAATATGTCCTCTGCACCTTCACGTCCCTATAACAAACATGGCCGCCGCATCTCCTCTCATGGACATAACCAACTCCCACCGTCCAACTTCGGTGATACAGGCTCGAACCCTGGATCCGAGTCAGTGGGCAGCATTTTCGAAATGATTTTGGCTTTCCTAGACAAAATCAAGAATCTGTTTAATAACAGCCAATTTATTTTAATCTCTATAATTAATCCTTTTGAAGAAACAATATCAAGAATTGCCAACTTAGTATCAGGACTAAATTTGGATTTTATCATCAACCTATTTAACTCTATGGGATTTAACATGTCCTTTGACGCCACTGGAACCTCGGGATCTAACTCTGAAATTCACCAACAACAATAACTCCTCCGTTGGAGCCATTTCTTTGCTCCAATGGAATTGCAGAGGGATAAGGAGTAAACTTCCTCAAATTCAGGCTGCCAGTATAAATTATGATATCGTCTGCCTCCAGGAATCGCTTCTTTATCCGGCCTCTAAGTTTTCACTCAAAGGCTTTAGCGTCATACGCAATGATATCATGACACCCGGCCATAGAGGTACCTGCATTCTTGTTAGACAAAACTTAGTTTATAACATTTCAGATTTGTCAGCCTATAATGAAGCCTCTGTGGAAATGCAAGGCATAGAGATCTTTGCCAAAAACGAAAAATATACTATTATAAACATTTACCGTCATCCTAATTGCGACACTCCCATGCAATTCTTCGAGGATCTGTTGAGTTACATCGTCATTAAGGGCGATTGCATCATCATGGGCGACTTGAATGCCCATCATAAACATTGGGGATGCCATTCCACGGATCGCGTCGGCAAACGCATTCTCGAGGCTTGTGAGGACTCACGTAGCTGTATCCTAGGAGATCATAAACCTACACTTCTCCTTCCTCCCAGCTCAGGACCTTCAGTCATCGATTTGATCATCGCCACACCGAGCATCGCTCCTTTATGTAATATGCACACCGAAGATGACACTTGGGGTAGCGATCACTTTCCTATCTCCGTTACTTTGGGCATTCATCCAACTATTCGTCGACGCTATATTTACAAGATCAAACTCAATCCTCGCGAACTTCTCAATTTCAGTAGCAGTATGGATAAATCATATGCATCCTTTGCTAATAATCTTCCTCAAAATCCTTGTGAGGCATACTCGAGTTTAACCAAACATATAGTCGACACAGCTCTCTCTTGTTCCTCTACCACCAAGAAATCTAACCCGAGTTCAACCTTGATCAGAAGTGACAGAGCCGCCCCTCCATGGTGGTCGAACAAGTGCCAAGAGGCTATAGAAGCTCGTCGAGCGGCTGCTAGAGAGTGGCGAAGTAACCCAACAATTCTAAACTTCCTTACATTTAAAAGAGAAAGATCCAAATGCTCCAAAACACTCTATAAGGAAAAAAGGAAAAGTTGGAGAGAATTTGTGGGTACTTTCAATGCAAAAACTCCTTCTTCCAAACTCTGGTCGTTAGTTAAAGCATTCAAACGTCGCAATCTATCAATGTCACGCGAAAACATGGAACTCTTCAAGGAGAGGCAGTTGACCAGTGAGGCAATTCAAAAATTATGCCCGCCTTCATGTCTACATAACATTACAACGAGTCTCAGCGATATGAAAAAGGAGGATGAACAATCGGAAAATATATTCAAGGAGCTCGACACCCCAATCACCACGGAACATCTTGATATGGCAATCTCTCTAGCCAATAACAATTCCGCCCCAGGATTAGATAGAATCAGCAACAATATGCTTGATTACCTTCCGTCTGAATACAGAGAGCTACTAGTCGATCTTTTCAACAGTTTTCTTCAAGAGGGAGTCATCCCCACCGAATGGAGATCTTCTTTAGTAATTTTCATACCCAAAGCCGGTAATTCTGGAATGAGGCCTATCTCTCTCTTATCGTGCATACTTAAGTTATTCGAAAGAATTATATACTGGAGATTGGTGTGGCTGATTGAGTCACAATCAATTCTTCCCAATGAGCAAATGGGCTTTCGTCCCAACAGGTCATGCAATGATAGCCTGGTTACGTTCACGAATCAGATTCTTACGGCAATAGCAAATGGCGAATTTTTTGTTGCAGTCTTTCTGGACATTACAGGCGCTTTCGACAACATTCTGCCCTCAGCTGTGCTTGACGAACTGAAAGATGCTGGCGTTCCGGCTACCATTAGAAAATTTATAGAAAATCTAATCGTCAAGAGATCGGTGCAGTTCTTGGAACAAGGTAATTTGGGCGAAAAACGGACATCGTACAAAGATACCCCGCAGGGCTCAGTGCTGAGCCCCTTGCTTTTCAATATCGCCCTCTGCAAGATTGGATC
>NW_017276167.1:0-3494 GCF_001594065.2 Cyphomyrmex costatus
GCGCGCGGTTTAAAGAATGTGCAGACTTGCATTTCCGGTGCCGGTTACTATGCCGGTTGAATGCAATAATTGATAAAATAAGTGATAGCCATTCGGGCTATAACATAGTCCAGGACAACCCGAACAAAAGTTATATATGGTAAAAGTTAATAGTAGTACGGATAATAGTAATACTGTAAATCCTGAAAATGAGGAGGAAAGCAAAGTTTACCTTTTTGAGATAAAATTTTGGTTTTATTAAAAAAAAATCGAATTATTGTTATTGTTTATCGCCATTTTCCAATTTTCGAGATATATTTGTAAAAAGTATAAAAAATGAAACAAAATAAACCTAGACGCGACTGAAAAGTTTGAAAATTAAACAAATTATGTGATTTTGAACAAAGAAATTGCAAAAAAATTGTAATATTTTTAATCAGAATTTGGCAGAATCAGAATTTTATCAGAGTTGAGTAGAAAAATCCCGACCGCTGTCACTATCGAATTTCTCCCATTCGATACATTTCTCCTGAAGAGTGACCCAAGTCGGTCCGAAACGTTGACAAAATTTTTTAACTACTTTTAGCTATTGTTGACTATATTCGGTAGCATTAACACCTTGGTAAGTTTTAAACCCCAACCCCGCAATATAATATTTTTTCAATAACTTTAATATCTTTTATTCGGGTTCTCTTTTTTACAAATACCTGTACAATCGGTTTACATTTGGTTCCAGAAGTAAATGGCAAGAGAAAAAGTCAACGAATTAACAGTGGCTGCGTAATTGACGGTTGTAAATCCCGTGATATGAAATATGTGATTCAAGAAAAAAAGCCAAAAATAATGACAGTCATTACTCCAAATGTAGCTGCAGCTCTCGACAGAGCTAAAGTAAGCGATCGTAATGCAGTTTATATTTTGTCTGCAGCAGCTAATGCATTTAACAAAAACTTAGATGGAATTTCTTTGAGTCACTCGACAATTCATCGGCATCGCCAGGTTGCACGTACACAATTTGCAACAACTGTAAAAAATAATTTTACAACAGAGGGATGGCTGATCGTCCACTGGGATGGCAAGTTGCTCTCCGAAACCACACACGCAGCAAGTCGTAATGTTGATAAACTTGCAATACTCGTGTCAGGAATGAATAGAGAACAACTTTTGGGAGTAGTTGATCTAAATAGAAGCACAGGAAATGAGCAAGCTGAAGCTGTGCTTCATAAATTACGAGAATGGGCATTGCATGCACATATCATTGGAATGTCATTTGATACTACAGCATCAAATACCGGTAAATAGAATTTAACTTTTAAAAAAACTGAAATAAATAGATAGCAGAAGTATTCAAATTATTAGCAAAAATTAAAATAGTATTTTTTGTATCAAAGGTGCAAAATTTCATTATCGTGATACGAACAATATTTTTTGTCATTCGTTGGGGCAAAGTGCTTCGTTATCTCCAAACGTTCATTCATATGATTATAAGGAGAAAATGAAGCGCAAAACCGCATTTTGCGCCTCTGTATGACAAAAACGTACATTTGATGTAGATTAACCCCTTAACGTCGAGAATTCATAATCTCTTTTGTACAATCCCCACCATACATTACACACTAAAATCAATGTAGGTATAGTTTCATTGAAATGCATCTTATCTAATATTCACGAAAGATTTAGACAACAATTTTTAAAAAGTTAGTTTTTTAGAGATTTTTTTTAAAATTCCTGTGATCATGCAGATACCGGGGTTTTGATTGACAGTGAAGTGCATAAAAGTGTATAAAATGTATATACTTGAAAGATATGGCGGTAGTAATTTATTATTTCACCTGGAAATATCCAATTCATGGCCAAATGTATCATGAGTAATATAGTAAACTTCAATTTTTGTATGCAGAAGCCTAAGTTGCTACTTATGGTATATGTGAATAATAATTTTGAAATGCTTATAATAAATGAAATATTGTAATTAATTTTGATACATTTAACTAATGGACTTATTTCAAAAATTTACTTCGCTATATATATTTTTAAATATCCTACACAAACAATAACAAACGTCTTTCGCTTTTTATGCTCAGAACTATAAAAGCATTAGTAAGTTTCTTCCGATTATTACTAATACCACTGAATAATTACTATTAATTGTCTTAATTCTGCTATTAATGACGTTATTGACTTTATTGACTTACTTTATTTATCATTGTAGGCGGAAAAAAAGGAGCTTGTCATATTATCGAAAGAGAGTTAAATAAAGATTTATTGTATTTGGCATGTCGTCACCACATATTCGAGTTAGTTCTTCGCAGTGTCTTCGAGAAATGCATGAAGACTTTGACAAATGGCCCAGATGTTGGGCTTTTTAAACAATTTCAAAAATCATGGTGTGACATTGACACTACCAATTTTGAAATTGGTATGAACCATTCTATGATTGCTGATGCATTATTCGATGTCAAAGATGATATTATGACGTACTGTTTGAATCAAATACAGGTACAATGTACCTGGTACATATTTTTATGTACATTTATTAAATAAGCCTATGTTGGATCATATAACTTATCATATTATCATATCATATTATCATATTTGTAATCAGCGACCTCAAAAACGCATAGACATCGATTTTCGTAAAATTCCAATTGACAATATAAGATTTAGCTTTTTGATATCCAGCATTTTCAATCAACCATTATGAATGTTTCAATTGTGACTTCAAATTCATATTCAGCGACCCTAAAAACCTAGAAAACCTATTATCGTTTATATCGAACGTTCGTAAGGCTGATTTGTCCAACTGGTTTGTTGAAAAACATTATTTCTACCTGTATACCTCCACATTGGATCTGCGGTTTTAAATTTTGCGATTTTGACCTCAGATTCGTGATATGCGACCCTTAAATGAATCAAATACAGGTACAATGTACCTGGTACATATTTTTATGTACATTTATTAAATAAGCCTACGTTGGATCATATAACTTATCATATTATCATATTTGTAATCAGCGACCTCAAAAACGCATAGACATCGATTTTCATAAAATTCCAATTGACAATATAGGATTTAGCTTTTTGATATCCAGCATTTTCAATCAACCATTATGAATGATTCAATTGTGACTTCAAATTCATATTCAGCGACCCTAAAAACCTAGAAAACCTATTATCGTTTATATCGAACGTTCGTAAGGCTGATTTGTCCAACTGGTTTGTTGAAAAACATTATTTCTACCTGTATACCTCCACATTGGATCTGCGGTTTTAAATTTTGCGATTTTGACCTCAGATTCGTGATATGCGACCCTTAAAACCATTAGAGTACCCGGTACATAGTTTTCTTTAAAAAAATTTGCTTCTAACGGTTAAAATCGACTTCACCAAAATCGCAGTGGTCACTCATATGCGTTAATAGGTTAATGTTTTCAATTTTCATGTTATCACGTCATTTACATTTAAACAAAAAATTTTCCATATAAAATGTATTATACAAATATAGTGATATTCCA
>NW_017276167.1:6556-16448 GCF_001594065.2 Cyphomyrmex costatus
CCGACTCGCCCTACCACTCATCATTTTCACTCTCCTTCACACATATATATGTATAATATATTTTTAAATCATTTTTTATATATATTTTTGATACATCTGTACTTTGACATAATATATTATCGAAAGTATACGAAAGTAACTGATATTAAAATATCCATGGTATAATAAGTAAGGTATAGCAATGCGCATTTTGGGGAAGGGGCGGCCAATCAGAAATCCCGGGTTTTGAAGGCGGGAATTTAAAATTGTTAACATGTCTAGTTGGTGAAAAGAAATAAATTTCTTAAAAGATGAAATGTAAAATTATTAAATATTATAATTTATTAAATAAAGGTTTCGACAAGTATAAAATTATTAAGTTTAGTCAAATTCTGAAAAAAACCATTGGAGGAAAATTGGAATATTCCATTAATAGAAGATAACGATAGAAATAAATAAGTATGTTCAGTAGAAATATGGATCGAATGTTGGGATCATATTTCATTTTCATCAATCATTGAAATTTGGTCAAATCATAATCAAATAGTAATGAAAGTCTTTACGCAAATGCAATTTAGTATCGAACAATAAATTTTATAACCTCTTTATTCGGTAACAGTTGTACTGTATTTATGTAATTAAGTTCCTGAAAATTTTTTCTTCCACAGATTGATTGCATCTAGTCGAGTAGAAAATAGTTGTAAGTGATTTGTAGTTTCGTTAAAGAACTTTTAATAAAATAGATCTTCATTCAAATAAAAATATAAAATCATTAACGTAAGTCTTTTCGCAAAGTTCTTGCTTAGCCTAATATTTAGTATCGATAAATAAGTTTAATTAATTTTTTAGTCTCTTAACAGTTTTACTCTGTGTACATAGTAAATGTCGTACGACATGTATATACATTGTGACGTGACATTTTGTCAGTCACCCAAAAAAACAGAATAACGCGAGATCCTGGGTCCTTCAGGGTCAACGGGCGAGCGCACAAGCGAATGTGCGACATTATTTATTATTTTTATTTCCTTTTTGCGATTATTGTATTACTGAATTTTATTCTTTTTCTTGCGATTATTGTATTATTTTTTCTTTTCTTCTTGTCGCTATTTAGTTAAGTTTTAGTTAATATTAAGACGATCCTGAGCTCGGATTTTGCCGGTAATTCACGATCAGAGCCGGTGGCTGCGCTGTATTCTTGTGTTCGGCCGCCTCACCTATCGCTAGAAGAGAGAAGACGTCGCCTCCCACGAGGAAGAGATTGCTGTATGAAGAATTTGGCTGAAGTCACGAGAAGCGCGGCACACGCAGATCGTATTATTTCACATTTGTTATTAATGTCGCTATTATTTGGTGGATTATCGTACCCTCATTGCAGACGCCTCGGAGAGAGACGTCAGCTGGGAACGGACTCAAAGGCAGAACATCCGCCGAAGCATCGTGTCCCACAACGATCGATGGAAGATCGTCAAGCGACAAGGAAGCATTTTCGGACTTTTGGAAAAGCGCGCCACAGCGTAAAAGGATCCGCGACACGCAAGGACCCGCGGGATTCGTCGCGGGGTCACGCGGTCGCGGCGAGTCAATTAGAGCAAGCAGAGGCCGATAAAAAAGGGCCTGACGACCTGCGTGAATCCGCGGAAACTTCCGATCGGCACTTGTGCAGTGACGGACCTCGAGTAAGGACGCAGGATCTCGCCCATAACTTGTCAGGAATTTCGAGAATATTCGTCGAAGATGAGCACTGCTATCGGCTCTCGTACAGACTTTGAAGGAAGCGGCTGAGGAGGAGTATCTTGGTGAGGCGAGCGTTATTCGTTTTATCGTAAAGCCACGGATCGCGTAATCTTTTGTGAGCGTCTTGAGCGGATCGCGTGTGAGAATTTACGCGGATTTGATTTGGTCGATGTCGTACCGGTAAAGAGTAACGTCATTGTTTCTGTCGATGAGCGCGTCCCATCCGCTCGAGCGTAAGAGTTTGTGAACTCAGGATTGTCGTTATTGCTCGCCCTTGTCACTGCCAAGTCATATTGTTCGTAGTAATTGTTGAGATTCCGGTTTGTTGAAGATTAGAGTCGAGCTGCGTGTCACCGCTCAGCATTAGGCTGTCGGTGCGCTGGAAGTTCTTAGAGTCGAACATTTCTAAGTACCGTCGTCGACGACCTTGCCATTGTACTTTCTGTAATAAAGTAAACTTGTCGTCGACGCGCCACCGCGGTATTCTGTAAATTACGTCAGCTCATGTATCGACGCGAACTGAATAAAGTGGGAACTCTTTGTTATTCTTAATGTTAATTTATGTCTGATTATTTCTGTCTGTCTCTACCTCGTTCTCCGACATTGTTTCCCGCATATCGCGGACCACCCCCTCTACCAATTTCGTTGGCTGAGCTAGCTGAGCCTGTCCGTCGTGAATTCCGTTGCTCTGTAATTTCTTTGTCCGAGCGTAACATCTTAATTTAGTGCGAAGAGTGGCACGCTCTCTCGTGTCTGGCGCCCAACGAAAATTAGTACGGCTCGAATATCGTAGGACATAAAATTTAAGGAAGAACCGCACTTTTGCTAATTACATTATTGTGTCCATCTTTTGAGCTATCGCGTAAAGAGAGCAGCGGATGAAGTGACGAAGTTGTGCCGTTCCTCAAAAGTGCGGTCACAACATATATATTTATCTGACATGTTTTATCTATTAAAATATTAGGTGAATTTTAGATGTCGTTGAAGCATTTTTTTTTGAAAATCAGTAATATTATCAGTAAAATTTTATAATAAATCGGCAAAGAAAAACTTTATGCAAATCCGATGTTGGACTGATAATGGAACATACTTCCAATGCAATCACAAATGTTAAGCTAAGTTGTCTTGTACATCTTAAATGCGTAGTCATTTAATTAGGTTATCTTTCACGTCGGGATTTGTTTATATTTTTGCCTTCCCCATTTTGACGTATAAGTCGCAAAACCCGGAACATCCTATTGGTCGTCTACTGCGCCGCCACCTAACTGTTATACCTTACTTATTATACCATGAAAATATCTATATAAATATACAATTTATACTAACTTCGACACATTGCACTTCCTCTCTTTCCTCCCTACCCCACTACTCATCTTTTTCGTTTTATTTCACTATTTTGTCATATAATATGGATTTTCCCATAAAATATATTATTTAATTAACTAGTCTTTAAAAATTCCATCTCTATAGATCTAAGTGGTACCATCCTTACACTTATTTAATTCTAATGACATGTATCATTTGTATGTATACTATAAACTTACCTTTTTGAAAAAAGGTAGAAAAAAGCGATAAGAGTGGGTGCTGCTGGTCAAAAAACCATTTGGGCCAGTTTCACCAACGTCAACTACTTAATCGACTGTAAAATTGACCAATTACATTTGCTGTTTAGTAGAACCATCTTTAAAAACCTACGTGATATTATCCTTATTTAATTAATTCTAATGACACGTATCATTTGTATAAAAGATTTGATATCAATAGTCGGCGCCAAGTTATTCTACCTTAATACTTACTTAATTTTAATGGCATTTATCATTTGTATAAAAGATTTGATATCAACAGTCGGCGCCAAGTTATTCTACCCTATTACTTACTTAATTTTAATAACATTTATCATTTGTATACAAGATTTGATATCAACAGTCGGCGCCAAGTTAAATTCTACCAAATTAAAGAGTAAAACACAAGTGGTACCTTTAATCTTTAAGAACCCATATAGTACTATTATTTAAATTCCACTAAATTAAAAAGTAAAACCTAAGTGGAATTATCTTTATCTTCATACAATGAAACCTAAGTATATGCCTTTGTATTCTTATTAAAAGATCTATTGCCAAAATATATGTTGATTTTGATGTTTACAGATTATAAATTATAATATTTCAATATTTCGAAAAATATTAATAATATATATTGTTATAACATACGACTACTTAATTAACATCTGTGTGACAAACACAAATTTATCATGATAGAACTGAATTCAGTCATGCGGCTTATCGTTAACATATTACACAGCTATAGTTCGAGACAAGGTTAAAAATTGCATTCCGCGGTCAACCACCAGATGGCGGAAATTCCCGAAAAGTAGACCGCGCGGGAGGCTAAGTAGAAATGCGAACCGGGCCACCTTACTTTTGTGCGTTGATGCGCTTTAATACTTAAATTTGTCTATTTGCGTGACACTTGTTTGATGTTTTATGATCATGTCTAATATTAATAAATATTGTAGTCATGATGAAAATAGAAAAAAAGTTTGTGGTCCTTGTGGCCAAAAAATTGTTAAAGGAAAAAAAACATTAGATTCATTTCGAATCAATGAAAATATCGAGAAACTAATTAATGAGTTCGTTAATTTTGATTTTGATGTGTCAGATCCAAAATTTCCAGTCAGCATTTGCTCCACATGTCGGCATTCCTTGACAGAACGTAAAAAAGAATGTTTTAAACGACCCTTACCATCCATGCCAAATTACTCTGACGTACAATTACTCAAGGAGACTAGAAATAAAAACGATATATGTCACTGTTATATTTGTATAACGGGAAGGTACTCGGGCCATTTGAAAGTACAAAAAGGCAGAGGTTACGTAAAAAAAACTGAAATCAAAATCGATGCGTCGAATGGTCTTTATGCGTCTTCATCTACTAAACCACTTCCTAAAATAACGACCACTGATAAATCCGTAGAAGAAAACGTACTTAAACTTTGCAAAACATGTTTTCAACAAGTGGGAAGAGGTATACATCACACTTGCGGTGGTAACAAAATTGTTCATGAAAACGTAGTTAAAGTTATGTCCAGGGTTTCCGATAAAATACAAGAAAGGGTTGTTAATTCTGTAATAAGAAACAAAGTAGAAATTGTAAATAATGGTATCAAAACGAATAATAAAAATGTAGAGATAACTTTAAATACGTATGGTGCTAATCAAACAAAAATAGTTTTGAACCCTGTCCAGAAAACTGATGTTTTTTTTCCTGCGGATAAATTAGACAATTGTCAAAACAATATGAATTTATCAGCAAATCAAATGAAAAAAGTAACAAATTTCATAAGATGCCATGCAGGTAAAAAATCGGTGCCTAAATATTATAGCAAACATGTATCTGATAAATCAAAGATCTTAGAAGATATTTATCAAGACGGGATATATGAATTCGATACTGAAAATTCAAAATTAAAAGAAAAGCGACCGGTAGTGTGGGCAGATGCTGAACAGTTATTAGATAAAATCTTAAATGAACGTAATCTTACCGGGAATTTTGTTATTAAAGTAATGGCAGACGGAGGGCAAGGATTTTTTAAAATATCTATGTCTATTTTTCCAGAAGAATACTTCAATTCTTCCGAAAACGAATCTGACATAGATACTGAGCCTGTTAAAAAAAGAATACGTTATTCTGAAGGAGGTAGTGTGAGCAAAGATCCTAAATTAACTAGTGTTAATAAACTCATAATGCTCTGCATAGTACCAAAAATCAAAGAAAGTTACGCAAATCTTAAGCTTCTGTTTCAATTAACGAATGTAAATAACATTCCCTTTCGGTTTATCTCGGATTTAAAACTGGTGTTAGTGGTTAATGGGCAGCAAACTGCGTCGTCTATGTTTCCTTGTCCTTATTGCTTTGTGTCATTAAGAGATTTGAAAAAAGGGTGCAAAGAGTTTGTTGATGCAGAACAATCTAACCTTATGATTATTAGTTGCGATACTCTTTCTTCTGCAAGTAATGATAATGACATGCATAAATTGAAGACATTTGGGGACGTAAAGAAAAATTTTAATATGTACTGTAAATTAGGAAATCAGAAACAAAATGCTATGATGTGTTATAGCACAGTAAACCCTCCCTTGTTCGAAGAGAATGACGACCTTCACATTCTTAATAAATGCGTTCTACCCGAACTTCATTTATTACAAGGATTTGTGAATCATATCTTTTGGAAAGGTTTAGTTCCTTTACTTGGCAGGGAAAAGGCTCTCATTTGGCCAAAAAAATTGAACGTAATTGCTAAAAATTATCAAGGTGAAATTTTCGAGGGTAATGCGTGCAGGAAGTTATTAAAGGAACCAGACAAGCTTATTGATGATGACATTATTTGTGAAGTAGGCCGATTTCGAATAGAGCCTTTTGTTTGCGTATTTAAATCTATGAATAAACTTGTAGAATCTGCTTTTACAGTGAAAAAAGTTGGTAGTGCAATAAATTTACATGAAAATGTAGAAGAGCTAAAAAAAGCATTTGATGCAACAAATGTTTCAGAAACTTTAAAAATTCATATTATTTTAAACCACGTCGAACAATGCATCAATATGATAGATAATAACGGTCTAGGTTTATGGTCCGAGCAAGCCGGAGAATCTATACATAAAGAATTTTTAAATTATTGGGAACGGCACAAAATAAATCGCATAGATGATCCATTGTACTTAGTAAAATTGAAAAAAGCTGTAATCGAATTTTCTTCTAGACATATTTAAATAAAATGTCAAATAAAATCTCAAAAAAATATAAAAAAAAGTATAAAATATTAAAATACAAAAAAAGTAAAAAAAATTTAAAAAATTAAAAAAATAAAAAAAAATAAAAAAATAAAAAAACTAAAAAAAATAAAAAAAGAGGGGCCAGAAGCTACCACCACGTCCACGTCGTTGGCCCTGGGGCAAGCAGAGAGTGGTACACTTGTACCAAAGATCGTTCACTTACTTACGTCGTTTATTTTCAAATAACATTACTTATACAATATATTATATTATATAATATAATATATATTGTAATTTTTGATTCGAGAATATCAAAATCAATGTATGTAGCCGAACATGGCAATAAACAGACTGAAAAGATTAATTTTGAATTTTAGACGTTATATTAATGAAATTAATAAGTGTTTTGGGTTTATCTCGAAGAGATAAGCAGCTGCGATTTTGAATAAAACGTTTTTTGAACCCTAAAAGTATACAGAATCGAACTACGAAACCCGTTTTGGTCGCCATTTTTTTCAGTTTTAAATTTTGTTGAGGATCGGTGTGTGAAACCTAAGTATATGCCTTTGTATTCTTATTAAAAGATCTTCCTATTCGAAACCAAGTGACTTAATTCTTCTTTAAAAACATTATATCACAATTAATTTAAAAAAAAATGAAAAAAATTTATTTAAATTGTGGCGACTCTTATCAGTCGCACTAAGAAAACCCACCGAGCAGCTACCTTTCGTCAAGCGCTCGGTGGGAACATCCAAGCGCCTGTAGCACTCGACCATACAGGCGCCCGTAGCACGCGACCACGCGCAAGTGCTGCGCGACGCGCAACTACCACGGTACGCCCACCAGAGGGCTAGCGCCGATAATGTTATCGCGTGCGAAGAATCGGTCCAGGGCCCTTATAGATAAGGCGCGGAACCGATCAACCGAGACCGAGCAGCGGCATGCAGGGCTATACCTCCCGGTAATTTTTAACGCAGCTACGGTCTACCGAGCAACAGCAGCTACCGCCGCTATCGCAGCTACAGCAGCTATCGCAGCCTCAGCCGCAGCAACCACCGCGGCCCCGCCAGCACCAACACCCCCGACGGACCCCTTGGATGAGCTACGAGGCCAGTTAGCAACTTTAACGACGCAGGTTGGCCTTCTCGCACAGGCCATGCACCAACAGCAGAAGGCGATAAGAAACCGCAGCAGATCCCGGAGCCGTAATAGAGTTCGCGACAACCCAAGCACATGCTTCTACCACCGGCGCTTCGGAACAAAGGCACGCAACTGCGAACCACCCTGCGACTTCAAGAAGTCGGAAAACGAGTCGGGCACGCATTGACGGCGGCCAGTGCAACTTGCCCCCAACCCTGCCGCCTCTACGTCACCGACAAGACCACGAAGCAACGCTTTCTCGTCGACACAGGGTCAGACGTCAGCATTTATCCGGTAACAGCAACCAGGAAACGCGGGCCACCCGCACCGTATCAGCTGTATGCAGCAAATGGGACAGTGATACCAACCTACGGCATAATCACGCTGCAGCCCGACCTAGGCCTCAGACGGAACTTCACGTGGAGATTCGTGGTAGCACGAACCGCTCAGCCGATCCTGGGGTCCGATTTCTTGGCACACTACAATCTCCTGCCGGACATGAGAAGGAGAAGATTGATTGACAGCGAGACAGGCTTGGACATAAGGGGAACGGCGAGCACTTCTATCACCCCGTCAATAAAAACGGTGACTACCTCGACAGAGTACCATAAAATCTTGGCAGAGTATCCGGAGCTCACGCGGATAGCGGGCCAACAACAAGCAATCAAGCACGAGACCGTGCATTATCTACAAACGACACCGGGACCTCCGGAAACCTGCAGACCCAGAAGACTCCCGCCGGACAAACTCAAAGCGGCCAAAATGGAGTTCAGCATACTCTTGCAGGAAGGCGTCATCCAGCCTTCCAAGAGCCCTTGGGCATCCCCGCTACACATGGTGCCAAAGAAGGACGACACCTGGCGACCATGCGGCGACTACCGACGCCTAAACGCCCGAACAATAGCTGATCGGTACCCGATACCACATCTGGAGGACTTCGCGCAGACGCTCAGCGGCAAGACCATTTTCTCTACGTTGGACTTGGTACGGGCATACAACCAGATCCCGATAAACCCGGAAGACGTGCCAAAGACAGCCATCACCACGCCGTTTGGCTTGTACGAATTCAAATACATGCCATTCGGTTTGCGCAACGCAGCACAGACTTTCCAGCGATTTATAAACGAGGTCCTACAGGGCCTGGAGTACTGCTACGCCTACATCGACGATATCTTGATAGCCTCTACAACATCTCAGGAACACTGCAAGCACCTACGGGAGGTGTTTGAACGCCTCGATAAGTACGGCATCCGCATAAATGCAGCTAAATGCATCCTGGGGAAAACGCAGATCAAGTTCCTGGGATATGACGTAACCAACAAGGGTACCAAGCCCCCTCAGGAAAAAGTACAAGCAATACAAGACTTCCCGCAACCACAAACGGTGAAGCAACTGCGACAGTTCCTGGGGATGATCAACTTCTACCGGAGGTTCATACCAGGGGCTGCGCAAGCACAGTCCACACTCAACGACGCCTTGAAAGGCAAAGTCAAAGGCAAGGTACCAGTGGAGTGGACACCCGAACGAGTAGAAGCCTTCACTCTAGTCAAGGAGAGCCTGGCCCAGGCCACCATGCTGGAACACCCCCGAGTAACGGCCGCGTTACGACTAGTAACGGACGCCTCCGACACGGCCATAGGGGCCGCGTTACAGCAACACAGCGAGGACGAATGGAGACCACTGGCTTTCCTGAGCAAGAAGCTCAACAACGCCCAAAGGAAATACAGTCCGTACGACCGCGAACTGCTAGCAGTATACACGGCAGTGAGGTACTTTCGACATATGCTGGAAGACCGAAGCTTCACAATCTTCACGGATCACAATCCGCTAATCTACGCCTTCAAGCAAGATCCGCTGAAAAGCTCACCACGCCAAGCACGCCATCTTGAATTCATTGGGCAATTCTCCACGGACATACAACACATCTCGGGTGAAGACAACGTCGTAGCAGACGCCCTGTCACGGGTCGAGCAAATCCAGAAAGCGATCGACTTTGAGCAGCTAGCCAAGGCGCAGGAAAGTGACGACCAACTCAGGAGCTACCTGGAGGAACCACAGAGCCTGCAATTGAAGAAAGTGCGAATCCCAGGGACAGGAATATACCTGTACTGCGACGTGAGCACGAATACGCCCAGGCCTTTCCTCACGGAAGAATTCCGTTACCAGGCATACCAATCTCTACACGACCTGGCGCACCCAGGGATCAAAGCCACAGCAAGATTGGTGTCCGAAAGATTCATATGGCCGAATATGATTAAGGAATGCCGAAC
>NW_017276168.1:0-1015 GCF_001594065.2 Cyphomyrmex costatus
AACTTTTGTACAGTGTTGTCAATGATATTACTCTTAAATTTAATCTTAAATCCTTTGCATTTAGTTCTGCCAATTATGATATAGTTAATGCGGAACTTGGCGGTATTGATTGGGATTTTCTTGATTCTGATAAACCAATTGATGAAATTGTTGATTATTTTTATAAAAATTTACTAAATGTTGTTGATTTTACTGTGCCAAGAGTTGTTATAAAATCAAATTCTTTTCCTAATTGGTTTAATGGAAAACTTCGTACGTTAATTAAATTAAAGCATAGAGTATACAAGCAATTTAGGCAATCAAATTGTCCTCAGTTATACGATGAATTTAAAACTATTAGGTCTGCGTGCAAGAGTTTGGCAAGATATCTGAAGAAGAAATATATTAATAAGATTGAATACTCTATTTGTGATAATATTAAAGCTTTTTGGAATTTTGTTAACTCGAAAAGAGGGAATGGTGGTTTGCCTAATCTAATGCATTTGGATAATATTTGTGCCACCGATGGCAATAGCATTGTAAATCTTTTAGCAGACCATCAAGCGACGCGGTAGCGTCGCGACGCCAAGTGCATAAAATAAAAATATAACCGTTTGACATGATGACATGATACTTGATGCGTGTATATGTTCATGTTGATGTCAAATTCACGACGCTACCACTAGCTCTATCTCGAGTTTTCACATCTTGAAACTTTAGATTAAAATTACTCAGAATTTAAAAGCACAATCAAAAATCTAAAAACACTTTTATTATATAATGTCATCGGTATCTTTCGATTGCGACCAGTCCGAATAAAATTGGTGCAGCCGATACCGAGATCTAGAGACCGAGTCCCGAAAAGGGTACGTTTCAGTTATGTTCAGACGTACGTGTGACACATACATGTATTTTTCAATCGTACGTGTGACACATACATGTAATTGTAATTCAACTGCTTTACTTGAAAAGACTAGTATAACAACGACCAAACGTGTACTTATTATTCAATTATTATTATTTAAAGTTAATAATG
>NW_017276168.1:1582-5660 GCF_001594065.2 Cyphomyrmex costatus
CAGTATACACAATATATGCGAAAACAATTCAACAAAGAAAAGATGTTAATAATTGCTTACTGAACATATTATAATACTTAGTTGTGAATATATTTTCATGTCCCACAAATTATATCACTATATAGTGAATGATGATACTAACTATATCACTATATTATACGTGTATATTATACGTATATATTATACGTATATATCTGTATACATATGTCTGTTATTTTTATATTTTAATTTATAATGCAAATACTATGTTGAAATAATGTTTTCACTGAATACTGTTTACAATTAATGCGACCCGGGCACGCCAAGTTTTTTCTTCACTATAATCCAGTTGACAATTATAGTCACTTTTGGTCTGTCTTATGTGACTGGCGTAATGAAGAATACACTTGGTCAATTATATTTATCTCATATCTGTTTTTGATCAAGAAGTTCAGTATCTTTTATATGCACTTGGCGTATATTTTTTTCTTTTTTTAAAAAAAGGTTTTTTATGGGATTTCCAGAATTCTTATACTCATATAAGAGAGGATATGCGACCCTTAATTGAGTGTTTTCAAGATGATAAACGAACAGGCCCTGATCTTGGTATATCGGCAGTTAGTGAAGAGGAAGTTAGAAAGAAGCTTGATTCCCTTGATACTCGGAAGGGTATGGGACCTGATGGTATTCCAGCTATTTTTTTGCGGAAGTGTGCGGGTTATTTAACTCGTCCCTTGACCAAACTCTTTAACCTATCTCTAAATAGAATGACCTTCCCGGTATCATGGAAAACTAGTTTTATTACGCCGATTCATAAATCAGGTGATAGAACAGATGTGACTAATTACAGGCCTGTTTCTATTATAAGTACTACTCCAAAGATTTTTGAGAGCTTGGTCGTTGATAGAATTAGTTCATTTTTGATGTCGAAGATCATTGCTGAACAGCATGGGTTTTTAAATACTAAATCAACTGTAACTAATCTTTTAGTTTATATATCTATCTTAACTGATGCGTTAGAAAAGGGACATCAAGTTGATGTCATATACACTGATTTTTCTAAGGCCTTTGACAGAGTGCCGAAAATTAGATTAATCTCTAAACTGTACAATGCTGACAGAGTACCACTCTGTCAATTACTACTGGATTATTTAACTTGTAGAACTCAGTGTGTTAGATTTAAAAGCTTTCAGTCACGTTGGATTGATGTATTATCAAGTGTTCCACAAGGGTCTCACATTGGCCCTTTATTGTTTTTGATTTTCATTAATGATATTGATTCGGTGTTTGGGAATTCCCAATTTTTACTATTTGCCGATGACTGTAAATTTTTTAGAGTGGTTGATCAATCTGGCGAGGGAGCTGATCTATTGCAGTGTGATTTAGCGTCTTTGCAACAATGGTGCAATATTAATTGTATGGCATTAAATATAAAGAAATGTAAAGTTTTGAGTGTTACAAGATCTCGTTCTCCCTTGTGTTATAACTATACTTTAGATGGTGAGCCGCTGGAGAGGGTTTCGGTTATACGCGATCTTGGAGTGTTAATAGATAGTAAGTTGTCGTTTAGTGAACATATTGACCACATTACAAATAAGGCTTTAAAAAATCTTGGTTTCCTTAAGAGACAGTGTCAGTGTTTTTCGAATGTATCCGCAATAATTGTATTATATGATTCTTTAGTTAAGTCTATATTAATGTATGCCTCATCGATTTGGTCTCCATTTTTTGAGGTGCATAAGAGGAGAATTGAACGTGTTCAGCATAAGTTTTTGGCATTTATAGCGTATAAGTTAAATCTTCAGAATCCTATGTTAAATCACGATTACTCAGAAGTGGCTTTCAGAATTAAATTGAGCTCACTGGAATCGTACAGAATCTACTCTGACATTTGTTTCTTATACAAAATTGTAAATGGTCTTATTCTTTGCCCAGAGATTAGTTCCTGTTTTATACAGTGGGAAAATGCGTACTCATTTCGCAACACCAGACTGTTTGTGCCTCGGACTCATTCGACTGCGTACGGACTCAATTTTCCTCTCAGTAGAATTATCAATCTAGGAAATAGTCCTGGTTGCCCTTCACTGAGCGAACTTACTATCGGATGTTTCAAAAATCAAGTGCAGATTAAGTTTGTTCAAGATTATAGATAGTCATTTTGTATCTTCTTTTTGTTGTTATATATATGTGTATAATTTTAGTTATTTTCTTTTCTTTAAGTTACTACATATTGTGTTAATTTTGCGAGTGTTCTTTCTTGAACTATGTAATGTTTGGGCAGCAATGCCCGTTTCTTCTTGGTCAATAAATAAATAAATAAATAAACATTTGTATAAAAAATTTTTTAAAGTCAAAAAATTATTATGTAAAATGTTATTTAAAGAGCTACTTAGGAATATGTAGCTATATGTAGTAAACAACTAAAATAATGATATTAAAATTACGGTATTAAAACAAGCCAACAAATTAAATGATGACAATTTTTATTAAAATATTCTATAATTAAAATGATGATATAATTGTAAACCTCTCAATAAGAAACTTTTTGTATTACCTTATATTCAGAAAGTTACGAATTCTATTACTGGTAGCTTAAACAAAGATGTATTTACCATAGGAATTAGAAGCATCAATAAACTTAATAAAATTATTAAAGTTCATAAAGACAGCACAGAAAAGATACAAAAGAATAATGTAGTTTACAAAGTAGACTGTAATCATTGCGATGCGTCATATGTAGGACAAACGAAAAGGAAGTTGATTACGAGAATAAAAGAACATAAATATAATATTGAAAGAAATCCAGACCCTCAGTTCTATTAGAACATTGTAATAGATTTGGACATACTTTTGATTGGAATAATATACGTATTATGGATGTTGAAAATTTGATTGGTATAATATATACGTATTATGGACGTTGAATCTCATTATAATAAAAGATTGATTTCTGAGATGTTATTCATCAAAGAACAGAAAAATGGAATTAACGCACAAAAAGATACTGAAAAATTAGACAAAACTTATGATCATTTGCTTAGGTCATTACCCTCAGAATAATATATATACATTATACGATATGTCAAACATAAAAGTTTGTTTTCTTTTATTCTTGTGACAACTGTCGTTCAGTACAGACCATTTTACACTTTACATTGTTTCACTTGAAGGAAAATTATACATAGCATCTAATTTGCCATAAGTTTAATAATTCCATTTTAATTTATAATTTTAAAATTGTTTCCTAATATATATCTAATAATATGGATTTAGAATTACGATGCGGATAATTTTCTTTGTTCGGATTGAGAAACAATATTCATTTTACTTGCTGACTCGATGAATTATAGTTTGAAAGATTAACCGTACTTCGTTTATTTTGTCATGTATCATTTATAAAGGAGACTTAAGAGGACTTATGTATAAGTTGAAACGTTTCTCATTTTAATTATAGGATATTTTAATAAAAATTATCATCATTTAATTTGTTGGCTTGTTTTAATACCGTAATTTTAATATCATTATTTTAGTTGTTTTTAAAACATAACAAGCGTTGTCTTTATAATTACATTTTTATTTGTTTATAAGTTATATGTAGCAATATGTGTATGTTTTCTGAGCCAGTATTATACATATACATATAGTACAATAAAACATTGAAAAGAGTTACTCAGTTCGCTTTAAAAATCTGAAACAATGTGAAGACAAAAATTTATCAAAAATAGTGGAAAGTGAAAACTTTATAAATATCTACAATCTATGAGTTGATAACTTTAGACTTTGAAAATGCAAAAGCTATTAATATTTTATATTTATTAATACATTTTATGTCTCCAAGAAAAATATTTGTATCTGGTAAGCATAACTATAAGGCCTTTATCAGAGAAGCTAAGAATATCAATGAATGTGTATGATTAACAAAAAAAGTCAATAAAAAGCCAATAGTCATAGATCAATATTTATAGTCGATTCACATATTCAAAACGATCTTAAGATGTTAAAAAAAAAGAAAATTAATCGTAAATAAAAATTTACGCTTTACTATGTCATTTTTTATTAAATGAAAATTTTAATGGCGCGCGCGAAGCGCGCGCTTGTT
>NW_017276168.1:7237-10736 GCF_001594065.2 Cyphomyrmex costatus
CAGTACAGTCGATTTTTATAACTGTAATTTAGACTATTTTATTTATTTATTTAATTTTAATAATGGATCTACTGGATTTTTATACTGGATTATACATTTTTTATTACATTTCTGTTAAGATTTGTATAGCTCTTGTGAGGCAAAACACAAAGGAAGATCCATATTTAATTATACATATTTAATTTTATATTTACGACTCATTAATTAATTATTCAATTTACACTTTTAATTTTATATTTTTGACTCGTTAATTTTTTTTTATAATTATACACATGTAATTTATTGTTGATTCGTTAATTATATTATACACATTTAATTTTAAATTTAACATTGAAAATAACCCGATCGGTGTCGAAACGTTTGTGAATTTTACCTACTAATTTTACTATGTTTGCGAATTTTGCGAATTTTATTTTAATGTATTATGATTTGATTTCATTATAATTATAATTTTTTAGAAAAGGGATTAAGTTCCCTGACCTAAATTAAAGGACCAACGATCGTGACCGCTCTCAGAAACTGGATTATACATTTTTTATTACATTTCTGTTAAGATTTGTATAGCTCTTGTGAGGCAAAACACAAAGGAAGATCCATATTTAATTATACATATTTAATTTTATATTTACGACTCGTTAATTAATTATTCAATTTACACATTTAATTTTATATTTTTGACTCGTTAATTTTATTATAATTATACACATGTAAGTTATTGTTGATTCGTTTAATTCTTTTATACACACTTAATTTTAAATTTAACATTGAAAATGACCCGATCGGTGTCGAAACGTTTGTGAATTTTACCTATTAATTTTACTATGTTTGCGAAAACGAATTTTATTTTAATGTATTATGATTTGATTTCATTATAATTATAATTTTTTAGAAAACTATTTGGCTCTTTTCTCTTATTTTCAACTTATTTGTTTTATACTTGTGGAGCCTTCTATTAATTTATTTTAATCCCTTTTACCTGGGAATGGATCTGTGCGATCTAACGGGAATGGATGAACGAATACGAGAAAGGGTTTAAGAAATTAAATTAAAACACGTTTTGCATTTTAAAATTAAATTCCTTACGCATTTATTAATTACGATTACAAAATATATAAGCATTATAATTAAGTACGTAAAAATTTCAATGAGTAAAATTATGAGTATACATATAAAAAAAAAAAAGGAAAATTACAAAGAATAAAACTACTAAAATATAAGTACAAAAAAAATAGTAAAAATTATAACTATCGTGTTTGTGTGTGTGTAAGAGTGGGACGGGAGAGGGGTTAAGAGAAGTGCCTTTGGCAGGAACAGGGGACTGCGGGTCGGACAGCGTTCATACGAACAAGAAAGGGGATGGGGATCCCGGGAATGTACACGATGATCTCATGTTGTGAGATGAGATCTGCGGGATCAGGGGGAGGAAAAGTCTGCCCAGGGAAGGAGCTGGTGACGGGGGGAGGAAGAGAAGTTTGTGGGGGAAAGGAGGTGGTGAAGGGAGGAAGAGAAGTTTGTGGGGGAAAGGAGATGGTGAAGGGAGGAAGAGAAGTTTGTGGGGTGAAGGAGGAGGTAAAGGGAGGAAGAAGAGTTTGTTCAGAGAAAGAGGAGGTGGTGACTGGAGGAGGAAGAGTTTGTTCAGAGAAAAAGAAGGTGGTGACTGGAGGAAAAAGAGTTTGTTCAGAGAAAGAGGGGGTGGTGACGGGGGAAGGTGAATGGGGTTCTATGAATGGGGAAGGAGTAGGAATCTCATCCAAGGAAAGGGGAGGAAATCTCTCGTGCATTGGGAGAGGGGAAATCGAAGGGGAATCAAGGGGAGATAGCAGGGGGAATTTGGTGAGGTCTAAGGGGAATTCCGAGGAATCGACAGGGGAGTAGGAGGGTTCCGGAAATTGTACTTGTGTAGGTGTGGGTGTACGTGTGTCCGTGGCGGGCTGAGCGGAGGGAGGCGTAACAGTGACTGACGGACGCGATGTAACGTCTACGGGTAGAGGAGTAGGCGTATTGTCTACTGGTAGAGGCGTAAGCGTATTGTCTACGGGTAGAGGCGTAAGCGTATTGTCTACGGATAGAGACGATTGACAGAGCCGCGAACTCCGGCGTCTCTTCGAGTAAGGGACGCCCTCTTGGGCGGCCCTCTTTAGTGGCACCCTGAGTGCGCACTAAAATGCGAAGAGGGTATTAGGTGTGGAGAAATAAAATAAAAAAAAATTAAAATTTGAGTTTACGTCCAAGTAATTTGTTACGTAAATTCTCCTTTTTTTTTCTTAGGGAAAGTGAAGGGGAGAGGAAGGGAAATAAAAATGTATCTTACTTGTAACCCGGAAAAAAGAAAGGTGGCGGCGATCAGTCCCTCACAGTAATGACCTGGTCCGCAGCGGAATCTGCTGAAGGCAGGTTTCAAAGGCCTTTGGAGGCGGACGGTCGGTCGTGGATGGTCCTGGTGGACTTCGACGAAGCCTCGGAGGCGCACGGTCGGTCGTGGATGGTCCTGGTGGACTTCGATGCACTGATTCTAACCGACCACCAGATCTTGGTCAGTTGACTCGGGCGATGCCTCGGACAACTGACTGTCGACCAAAGAGGTGACTGAGCGAACAAGAGAGGCCGGACAGTAGACTCGGGCTTATCGCCTCGGACTACTGACACGGTGGTGCTGAAGATTACTACTGACGCTGTGCGCTTCCGAGGGCCTCGTATTTATACCCCAAAAGGGCGGGCTTTTCCTTTGTCTGGAAATTTTTGCAACGCTAGCAACTTGTGACATAATTTACGATTTTTCTTAACTCCTATCGATGTTGATATCAAGCGTCTTCTAGGAAGAGCTCCGAGAATAAAGGATTTTACGATTTTTGCTAGTCCTATCGAGGTTGATCTCGCGTGTTCTCGGGGAGTTAAGAAAAATAAAGTAATTTACAATTTTTCTTGAGGGTTTTATGCGTAGGAAATTACAGTCGGGACCACGTCGCGCTTTGTTATAGAAAAAATATATGACCAGAAGAGTCGTCGGTTTCCGCGCTTCATTTATTAGATGTCAAATGAACATTGCTGTGGGAAACTCTCTAAGAATTTTACGATTTGGCACAATGGACATGGCGCCAGTTATTTTTTTAAGCTAGTTTTCTTAGAGTTCCCAGATGATACCTTAGAGTGTTCGTTATCTAACGACCGCTTAGAAATATGTGGTTTCGCAATTTTTATCGCCGTCAGCCCTTTGTACGCAAGTTGTTTTCCTCGTTTTATTTTTCTTTTGAGTGGCATTTACGAGTTTCCCAGCGCGTGGTGTTTACTTAGGCCTCGATTATCAGATATCCGCGCTCGGGCCCTTCTCGTAAATTTCACTCTGGTCATGACGCTGACCAAGATCCTTTGAAAGAAAAGAATCGTGGAGTCTACAGGACGTAACAATAATTTCAAATTATTTTCATTTTCGTAATTAGTATAAGGTAAATGTCCCAGTTTGCGACCATGACCCTGTTTGTGACCACTTTAAGACTTATAT
>NW_017276169.1:0-752 GCF_001594065.2 Cyphomyrmex costatus
CAATTTGCAGATTACAATTTTCTAGAAAATAACTGCGATATGTTATGCTTAGTGCACAAAATAAAAAGTTGTTATACTAGCCCGTACAATGAAAAATAATTGCTTGTAATTCCAGAGTACCAATCTGTTAACGACTCGGAAAAAGAACAAGCGGTCTGCTCTCAAAAAAATTTCGATGGATGGAATAAATGATTAAAATGAAAATTACGAAAATGATTTAGATTAAATCTTTCTTTCATTTCAACATATTTTGTGTATTCACATCGTTATCGTTATGGAGCTCTTGAAAATGAGGTGGATCCTTATTTTATTATAATCTAATATTATTATTTAAATGTACTTCAAGTGTTGTATTAATAATTATTAATAATTACTCTTCGATACAAGTTTCGATATTATTTCTAAGTAAACCCCGAGAATCATTAGTCTTTTGAAATCAAATCTTAATAAACAACTTTTATATATTATGCACTAAGCATAACATATCGCAGTTATTTTCTAGAAAATTGTAATCTGCAAATTGTAGTGCTTTACTTATTATATATATGTATGTATGTTCATTTTGATTATTAAATTTGAATAATATATACCCTTTTTATATGTTCACTTTGAACTGGCACCTTTAATAATATATCAGTTACTTTTCATGGTAATTTATTAATTAATTATTGGAGGAATAAATGTGTTTGAATTAATTATGTTATCATTTTTTTAAAGAAGAATTAATCTGCTTGGGTTGGAATAGGAAGATC
>NW_017276170.1:0-1051 GCF_001594065.2 Cyphomyrmex costatus
GTTCGTATGTGTTCGTTTATTTAAGTTGATCTGAATTGATTCAAGGTTGTGTTCGTGGTTTTTTGTACAAAATAATAACAATAAAAATGGGTGGTTGCACTGCACAATTTTGGAAAAATTATTTAATATCTGTCTTTAGTCAGGTTACAGCTAAACATGTTTTAAATTATCAATTGTTTCTTAAAATTATTAGAAAGTTTGTCGTATTCAAATTAAGAACATTAAGTAAGAAATATACTAATATTAATAGAAGATATGATAGTAAATCATTGACAGTACATACCTTTTTTAAATAAATTTTACAAATGTTAAGTGTTTTTACTTTTGTCACTAATTTCCTAACCTTACTTTAATTTTATTTAAAAAAGATTAATAGAATTAAGAAAGAGAATATTAAATATAGAAATTATTTAACGTATAAACAAAAAGAACGAAGACAATATAAGAGTCAATGTTTAAAATTTAATAACGAAGTCAAAAATTAAATCATAAATGTTAAAAAACAGCTATTATAACAAAGTTATTTAAAGATAAAGATGTATATAACTGACGATAAAACTTGACATGTTTTTTTTTATTTGACGTATATTATTTATATTGATGTAAAAAGCACGGTTTCAATATTTCTATAATATTTATCATTACATACTATTTACATTCCAAGTAAATGCAGTAATTGAAATTTGAATACGAGCGGGAATCGCTAGGAAATGGCGGACCAATCAAAAGTGGCACCCTGATGGCCAGTCTCTGTTAGAGGGTCTCTAGGGTACATGACGTACACGGAAAATCGTAAACAATTAATATTTCGTAAACCATTTTATTTTGACATAATTTATGCTAATGTAGATAAATGGTAGGATTATGTCATTGATAAAATTTATTAAAAGTTATGTGTTATCGAGAATGTATTTTTGTCCCTTATACTGATATTCGCCGAGCGACCGAAATCGCCGAGAAAGCATCTTTGGTCGCCAGCGCGACAAGCGAATTCGGCGCGGGGAGCAAAGGAGTGGGGGGGGGAATAGCGAGCAGGCTCTCCGCTCTGATC
>NW_017276170.1:1219-5205 GCF_001594065.2 Cyphomyrmex costatus
GGGGGGGGGGGGGGGGGGCGAGCAGGCTCTCCGCTCTGGTCGCTTGTTTTCAAGTGCGCGGCACTGAAAGCTTTCTCGGCAATCTCGCGGACTCGCGGCCGTTTGGCGTATGTAACATGGTTTTGTCTTCATAGTCAAAAATTGTCATAAATCTCCAATCGGTCAACGAAATTAATTTTGACATTTATATTGACCTTCCTTTATCTTATTTACAAATTTTTTAAACTTGACTACAATGTCACACCTGTTGACATATTTTGACCGATTGGAGGTTTATGACAATTTTTGACTATGAAGACAAAACCATGTACTATAGCGTATGAGTAACATCTGGATTCATTGTCGTTAGCAAATTAGATAATAGATTTTTCAAACTTATAAATACATTTCAGCATAATCAGATCTGTAAAATTTCGATCAATGAAAAAAAATTTCATTCGTTTGTTGTGTTCAAAGTTACAATTTAATGTTTAAAAAATCTAAACTTTGAACAAAAATTCCGAAAAAATTCTGTACGCTAAATTGGATCAAAGTGAACATTTTTGGTCTCTCAGACTTTTTTGATAAAATCAATAATTTTAGAAATAGAAAATGTCAGAGCTTGAAAAATGACTAGATTTGCGATTTTCGTTCTCATGAACTAATTATCCAATCAGCACGAATAAAAAACGAAAATGTACGGCCAATCTTAAACTTTAATGAGCATTTTTTTTATTTTTATCCGTACTGTTATTGACAGTCAAAACTTTATTAGAATGAAGCTCTGAATGTTGGTCCGCGCCGCGTTAGCCGTCTCCAGTCTCAACGCGATTCATAGTATCGCAGGTCGACACAGTATGGCAACATGCTCGGTGCGCCGACGCGACGTGGCAACGCTGCGTCGAGATCGCTCACGCGCCGCGGACGAGCATTCAGAGCTCCATTCTAATAAAGTTTTCACTGTCTATGACAGTACGGATCAAAATAAAATAAATTCTCATTAAAGTTTAAGATTGGCCCAACATTTTCATTTTTTATTCGTACTGATTGGATAATTAGTTCGTGAGAACGAAAATCATAAATCTAGTCATTTTTCAAGCTCTGACATTTTCTATTTCCAAAATTATTGATTTTATCAAAAAAGTCTGAGAGCCCAAAAATGTTCACTTTGAACCAATTAAGCTTACAGAATTTTTTCGAAATTTTTGTTCAAAGTTTTGATTTTTTAAACAAAAAACTGTTTGTGACTTTTTAATGACCACTTCACAAAGAAAGTGTATATATATGCTTTTTCGCAGAATAATATAAGGAATCGAGTCTAACCATTTTCAGTCGCTAAAACGTTGGATCTAGATTTTAAAAGATCAAAACTGTGAACAAAAATTCCGAAAAAATTCTGTATGCTAAATTGGGTCAAAATTAACATTTTTTGTCTTTCAGACTTTTTTGCTAAAATCAATAGTTTTCGAGATAGAAAATGACAGAGCTTGAAAAATGACTAGATTTGCGATTTTCGTTCTCATGAACTAATTATCCAATCAGCACGAATAAAAAACGAAAATGTACGGCCAATCTTAAACTTTAATGAGCATTTTTTTTATTTTTATCCGTACTGTTATTGACAGTCAAAACTTTATTAGAATGAAGCTCTGAATGCTGGTCCGCGGCGCGTGAGCGATCTCGACGCTACGTTGCCACGTAGGCGCGCCGACCATGTTGCCATGCTGTGTCGACTTGCGAATCCTGCAATGCTATGAATCGCGTTGAGACTGCAGACGGCTCACGCGCCGCGAACAAGCATTCAGAGCTACATTGTAACAGAGTTTTCACTGTCAATAACAGTACGGATTAAAATAAAAAAATGCTCATTAAAGTTTAAGATTGGCCGTACATTTTCGTTTTTTATTCGTGCTGATGACCGATGCATGTATATAATATTTTATTATAAATGCCAGAAGCGTCTATTTTGATGGTACTGGTAAAATAAATATCAGAGATAAAAAACGAAAGCGTTTGTTGTAACTGTTATGGCAAAATTTATGTCAGAAGCATCTTCTAGGATGGTACTGATTTATACTGCCAAATACATGTATACAATACTTTGTTACAAATGCCAGAAGCATCTGTCTTGTTAGTACTGGTCTGTATCATCATATGTGTGTATACAACAATTTGCTAGAAATACCAGAAGCGTCTCTTTTGACGGTACAGGTATATAGAATAAATATCAGAGACATCTAATCAGACGATATTGATTAATATATTTATCAAAGGCCTTTATTCTGATTATGGCTAAATAAACATCAGAAGCGTTTATTTTGACGGTACTGATTTGTATAGTCATATGCATGTATTAATATTTTATTATAAATGCCAGAAGCGTCTATTTTGATGGTACTGGTAAAATAAATATCAGAGATAAAGAAACGAAAGCGTTTGTTGTAATTGTTATGGCAAAATTTATGTCAGAAGCATCTTTTAGGATGATACTGATTTATACTGCCATATACATGTATACAATACTTTGTTACAAATGCCAGAAGCATCTGTCTTGTCAGTACTGGTCTGTATCATCATATGCATGTGTATACAACAATTTGCTAGAAATGCCAGAAGCGTCTCTTTTGACGGTACTGGTATATACAATAAATATCAGAGATATTTAATCAAATAATACTGATATTGCCATAGTTCTTCAAATGCCAAATGTGTAATTATGAAGACAATTTTTTGTTACATCCTAGAGATGTAAAAGCTTGGGCAACATGGCTATGACAACTGCAATCATAACGTCTGAATTGATATGCTCAAGTATAAGAGATATTAGCAGATGTGAATGCGCCATGTATGTCTGAGAAAACATATCAAAGATTGATAATTATTAAACGACGAGTTTGCAAAAATACTTTTGAAAAAGGCAGGCGAAGTTGAGAATCAACTCGCTATAAAAAGTAAATGCCATTCCGTTATGTATATGTGTATACATAAAATTTAATTCCAATATTGCATGTGAAGGTGCATATTAGTGAATATTGCACTTTATATGTTTTATGTTTGCATACATATGTGTGTATATACACAATGATATAGACAAAATATTTTAATGTTGCAGATAGACATGTATTGGTACATGCAATGTTATAATTATATATGTATGTACTGTGACGTTGCAGTTTCGCTGCATCGTCGCAGCGACCCTTCGCCGCCAAAAAGCGCGAATGAGCGCATGACCCGGGCCGGGAATGGCGAGCGAGCGAAATCTCCAGGGGCCGTAATTAGCGATTTAAGTATTATTTTCTAATCCCCACGATTTAATTGCATGTAAAATGAGTGACGCCTCACCGAAGAAAGAACGACGGCAGTTTGAAGCAAGCAGCAACGGATAAGAGTAGGAGAGGAGCGGCCACCAGGGCCGAGGTAGCGGTCGGCCGGCCTATGCCTGAGAGAAGTGAGGGCCGCAGGAGGACCGGACGTCCGGCGAATGAAGGAGGAACGCCTCGAGGAGGCGCGGGTCCGACGGACAGGACCGCCGTATACCAGACAGCGAGAAGGCGGGCCGTCGGTAGTGTTGTACCTCTCGGTGCAACAAGATATTATTTTGGGATTCGATCCGCTCAAAGGGTTGGAACCCACGAGGAAAACGAGGAAAGTGGTCAAGGTCGTAGAACAAACACTCACTGCACCACACTTTTATTAAAATAACCCCTTTTATTTATTATAACACTTACAATTTCGAGTGGTTATTACCACTGATTACATTTATTCAAGTAATCGTAACCCTTTATTTAATTATTATAATTACCCGATTGAATGATTACACTTTGGTGGTTAATTGCTTATGTTACAATTCGAATAGTTGGTTACAATTGTCGAATTGATTTAATTAAAGAATATATTCGGGTTAAAGTCCTCGCTCGTGACTTAGACCGGTCGGCGACACTCGTTATCGCGGATGTAATATGACTCGGTTCTCGCGACGCGCGTAACGTATCGTTACGTTTAGATGT
>NW_017276170.1:5561-20028 GCF_001594065.2 Cyphomyrmex costatus
TGTAGCTAGGAAATAAAAATAAAGATACAAATCTTGAATTGTACGTCAGGTTAGGGAACCTGTCATTTTACACGTGCCTCTGGATTTATTTTTATTATTTCCTAGCTACAAAATGACACCAAGCTCACTCATTCGCCACCTCTAATATTAATACATATTCCCTTAAAAATAGATTTGGAATTAAAATAGATTTGGAATTATGCATTTTCGCTCCACACCGGATTGGTAGATACAGCGGGTCACGTGAATATCACGTGATTAGTCCCTCCCCGATCGGCGCAACGTTTCACCTTTCTTATTACACCATGATCGTGTCGAACAATGTCGAGAAGAGTCTGGCTAAGATCTAGTTCTTTGGTCTAGTTCGACAAAACATGGCGTCGTCGTACATAACCAAAAACGTGATGTGATCGATGTGGTCCTGCACTATTCGATAAAATAATGAAACGGTACATTGCATTTCGCATAAAAATTGATTGCAACAAAGGACGATTACGAAATAAGAATTATATAGTAGTAAAACTATGGTAAGGCATGCTGCTATTAAATGATATAATTTACTTATATCATTTTAATGTATTTATAAGTAAATTAGAGGATATGTTTACTTATGAATACTATTAAAATTTATTTGTATTTGTATTTTTACATTAAATAAAATGTTAAAAATAACTTTATTATCTCATTGTTTTGTTCCTACTAATTGAATAAAACTGGTGCTGTTTAATAATAATGCTGCTATGAAATGATATAATTATTTATTTATGAATACATTAATTGAAATTATATTTGTATTTTCATATTAAAAAAATGGTTAAAAACAGCTTTATTATATTATTGTTCTATTCTTATTCTTTCTATGATTCTTACTAATTGAATGATACCGCGTCCAAGATATGACTAGCGAAGCTTCTACCGACTGTCACTAGGAGCGCCACAGAGAAATCTTTGCATCGCCAACATGTTATATACATATATTATACATTTTTCTGAGATAAATACAAAAATATAGCCTTTTATTATATGATCTATTTGAAAACTTGTTTTACGAATTGGCTTCAGATATTACAATTCAGCAATTTGATTTTTATTCTGCTGAATGTATTTAACTTGCCTATATCTGCTCCTGCTGTGACCTGCTGCTAATTGCTCAGTTGTTATGAAGGGTTTTTAATTGTTAGGTGAATCGGCGGTGTCAGTTTCGAAATATCTATAATAACTGCGTTGTATATCGATCAAACTACGTTCTTCCCCAATGACTAATGAAAGTAATATTTACGAGGTCTGTTGAGGATGGCAATCTTGCGGCAACATTAGCATTAGAAACAGTGTTCGAATTGTGAAAAAAAAACATATATTTATTTGTAACATTTGTGAAGAATAAGTTGCTGATTGAATATGGTAATTAGTTTGATTTTGATTTGATAAACTTTTGTATTGCAATCTTTTTTAACTCTATTCTTAAAGTGATTTTAAATTAAAACTATTTTGTTTATATTTTTAAAATAATAAAATTATTTTTTATTTTGGTATTTTGAGAAACTGTATAATTTTGTCATCTTATATGTTTGTTTATTTTGAGGATAAAATTTTCAATACTCTTCAATAATCTAGCTCTTAGAACTAGAAAAAAAATCTTAAGAACACACAGTAACATTCCATTCTATGTTATAATTTCCTATTTAATAATATAATTATTGTTTATAACATGTGTATTATATCACATTTGTATTATTGAGTAATTATAATTATAACATATAATGTTACTGTAGTTTATGTCTGTGGGAAGCAAGTTAAACTGAGATTAAAGTTCATCTACATTGCTATATTGACATAATTGAAATAAGTAAAACAGTGTCAAAGATACAATTGAGCCAAAAACTTGATGCTTAATATTTATATATAAATTTTAAATACGTTTTTCAATTGTATAAACTATGCATCTCAATTGCTCTTGGAAAATGCATTCATATCTACTGACTTATTTAATTAATTCTAATTTCTCTTTTTCACAGGCATCCACATCCAAAAAGCAAGCTCATAAGAAGAATATGATAAAATTTGAACTAACCGAAAAACAGAAATCTGATATAAAGGAAGCATTTGATCTGTTCGATCCAGATGGCACTGGAAAAATTGGTATCAAGGACCTTAAAGTTGTTTTTAGAGCCTTAGGATATGAACCGACAGTGAAAGAATTGCAGACCCTCGTAGCTGATGTTGCACCAGAATGTCCTAATTTATTATCTTATGAAGAGTTCATGAAAATAATGTTAATTAAAATGACGGACGTAGAAGAAAACCAAAGCGAAATAATAAAGGCATTCCGTCTTTTCGATGATGATAAAACAGGGAAAATATCCTTTAAAAATATCAAACGCGTTGCGATGGAATTGGAAGAAGAGTTGACAGACGAAGAAATATTTGATATGATTAATCAGGTAGATGAAGATGGCGATGGAGAGATATCATTAGAAGAATTTATAAAACTATTTAAGAAAATGTCATGTTAACTTTGTACTTGAATTCACATCCCTATGTCGAGTTACTGCAGAGACATAGAGTGTTTTTAAACTAATAATGTATATTGTATTTATATATTTAAAAGGAAGACTGATATCTTAATGTAATTATCTTTTGGTATTCTTGTCACCAATATTTTTATAAATTTTTATTTATTTAGATATTTAATGTGCTATGAATGTGCAAAAATAAATAGCATTAACTGCATATATTAACATTTGATTTGTTCTTTTCAAATCCTGCACAGTTCAATTTCAAAAAAGTATATATAATAAAGATGTAACTAAGAAAAAAAAAAAATATATATATATTAAATAACTATATCAATCTCTTATTATATATCAAAATTATGTACAAAAATAAGATACATATAATACTCCATTAAAAAAAAATATTCAAGTATTTATTTTCACATCGTTTACATTGAGTGTTGAAATAGCAGCGTCGATTACCGATCTAACTAATTTTGCTCTTGTTTTCGTTATTTCCAGTCCTTTGGAAAATAAATTCTGAGAGATTGGAATTCCGCCTATATTAAATTTATAATTATTATTACATGTGACGTAAAACTCAATATATAACAATTAAATCCATTAAATCATGCAAAACCCATTAAATAACAATAATAAAAAAATAGTATTACATTACATTTTACAAATACGTATATAATACACACCAGGTTTATGTACATAACAAATTGTTTCCTCATCATCCATCACAATAGAAAATTTTCCTGATGACAAATCTTCCTCATCATCCGTTGGATCAGCTATTAATAATTGTCTACAACATAAAGAGATTATTAATCAAAGATAAAATACATGTGAATATCTGTTACATTAAACTAAAACTGACTTTTCAAATACTGCGAACGATGTAGAAATTGGTAATGTTCTCACAGTAAACTTTTTTCTGTTTTTCGGATGTACGGTAGTTACTCCTGTCTCCTTAATATAATTTACCTCAGGTAAGGTTACTAGAAGATAATTTTTTTTATAAATTACAGAAAAGAAATTAAGCACAGACATTATTACATGTTACAGTATGTATATGTATAACGTACATGTTTTGAGAGCTGCCATCAATGCTCCAATGCAAGCATCTATAACTGAGCCATTGTAATTCAGACATAAGATATCGCAGTATAAGACCCATACTAATTTACTTTTGCAGATGCAAAGGTCTGTTAAGTCAAGTGCTGCAGAGTTACTCAAAATAATATCTATTGATTTGGAAAGCACTTGTGCCTGTTCGCTAGGTGGGCCTGGACGAAACTTTGAAGAACAGAGAGGAGGTAATTCCACATTTGGTATTATGTAACCATGATCCGGAGTGTTTAAGTTTGGTGTTGCTAATTCCTGAAATAGCATGATTTGAATCACCATATTATCAATAAATTAAAGCAACTTTAAATAAATAAATAAAAAAATACAGACAGTCATAAAAAGAACTACATAAATTTTTGTTTTAATCAAACTTTGTCTCACGTGTATTTGAAGAGATATACTTAAAAATACAATATAGAGTGCTTTCCATTTTATGACACAAGTGAATATTCTATCCTTGTTTTTACTCATAAAATATCAAGATAAAATGATATTCATATTTTATATCATTGAATGAAAAGTATCCTTTGTTGCTCATAAAATTTCAGGAAAGGTATAATGATATTTGTGTCGACATATGATGCTATGGCTTGTTTCTATCAATTCAGAATGAACTTTAATTATGGCTTAATTTATCTTACTTCTCATCTTCTTCTAATTTTTAAAACTTAAAAAAGATGACGAATATCGTTAAATATAGATTAAAATTAATCTGTGTCAGTGGAATGGCATAAATGGAAAGCAACCATATACATATAAAATGTTGTAAAACATACTTACAGCTTTAATACCACAAACTGCAGTTGTGTCACCCAATTTGAATATTGCTGAACTGTCTGCTTGAATGATTGAAGAAACATTCACACTTACTGGTCGAAACGACAAAAATTTCCTACCATCTGTCCGAACGTTTTGTTCCTATGAATGCCAGATTCTTTATAGAAAATTTTTGTGATGTTTATGTCTTAATTAATTCAATATGTATAAAATACTTACCAAATGATCTTGCATATATTTCACAGGGTGGATAGTTCTGAAAAAAAATTAAAAATATATTTTAAAAAATTATTTAAATTAAAAAATAAATATTATAGTCCACACAGTACTACTACCAATTATACAAATTAACTTTTTTTATCCACAGAAAAAAGAATGTGAAATTTTTACTAAATGCACTTTGTAATTTATTTGAAAAATAAGATACACATACTTGTACTGTAAATCCATTTGTACTACAATTTTCTGTATTTAACCCTATTTGACAGTTTCCTTGTTTGATAACACGAACTACGTGCTGAATTTTTATTTTAAAAAAGCAAAGTCTTAAAAAAAGTGTAGATTCATAAAAAAAAACAAGGTAAAGATGCAATGGATGGCAATCCTCTCAAAATCGCAAAAATCAATTAAATTATACTCATTTGACGCGTTTTTCCATAAAACGAAAGAAGTTGGTAGAAATATGCCGGCTGCACAGTGCAGCACACCAGCGTGATGTTCGTCGCGCGCGACGCGCAATATCTAATAAGCGTATAGCTTTACCGATGTTCTCATTCTAAAGCTAGACGCTCATTGGATATCGCGTGTCGCGTGCGACGAACATCGCGCTGGTGTGCAGCAGAAGTGCGTTCAGTGTCGTCGTCCGGATGCTCTCAAATGTCGTTTTATCCTTGTTGTTCAAGAATGATAAACAAGAATAACACGACACCTGGGTACACTTAAGTCAACAGGAGTGACTCCCAGAGAACTCTAGTCGAAGATGAATTTTTTATTCCCAAATTACGGCTAAAATATTGGATGGAACGCGTTAATTGTGACATTCGTAATTAGGAAAGGCTCCTGAAGGCTCGTACAGAGCTATTTTTTGTAAAAAAAAGGCATAATAAAAATTTGTTGTGTTATCTCACTCGATGTGTACTATGGTGCAGTTGAGAGGTGTATACATGATCTTATTTTAATAAAAATTTTCAAGAATGAATTTGCAAATCTGACTCTGTACGAGCCTTCCCAGCAATATAACAATAAAATCCCAACAGGTTTCATAAGGAAATATTATTTCTTTGAAAAAAAAAAAATGAGCATAACTGACCTAGATCTGCACTGATCTGCACTCATAAATGTATACCTTTATGCTGAAATGATGGCTAAAATATAACATAAATCGTGTTTTGATTGCGATATTCGTAATCAGAAAAGGCTTCTGAAGGCTCGTACAGAGCTATTTTTTTGTAAAAAAAAAAAAAAGGCATAACAAAAATATTTCTGGGTATCGATTATGAAACTTTTTCCCTAGGATGAAAAGTGAATTTTTTTACCATTGAAGTTAATGGAAAAATTTTTCACTTTTCACTTTTCATCCTAGGGAAAAAGTTCCATAATCGATACCCTGGTCTCCACGGGTCACTCCTGTCGACCCTTAAGTCTTAAACACAATTATCGCTATCGCTATTCCCTCGCATTGTGTTTAGGGCTTAAGAGAAATGATCATTCCTCCTCGCACTCATTTATGCGCAACACGAAATTCACGAGCGCTGCGAGTGTCGAGAATCGGAAACTGAACTCGAAACCTAAAATGGGTCCATGTTTTGTAGACTGGCGAGACTTAAGCGGGGAGCACAGACTTTTGCATAACGCATAAAGCACGTGCATAAGGAATTTCATTGGTCCATTTTCTTATGCATGAGTCAGTGGACCAATCAAATTCTTTATGTATATGGTTTATGCGTTATGCAAAAGTCTGTGCTCCCCGCTTTAGGCCTATCGCACATGAAATGCATAATGCCTAGTTCACACTAGGCGCGATGAGCGATGCGTGACGAGCGATAACCAATAAGAACTCTTCTTTACATCGTCGTGTGAGCTAAAGCAAAGCTTTTATTGGTTATCGCTCGTCGTTCATCGCCCATCGCATCCAGTGTGAACTAGGCATAACTGTGCATAAGCATAACATAAGGCCGCCGGACCAATGAGCATCCAGCATAAAGATGCCATATTGATTAACATAAGATGCTCATTGGTCCAGCGGCCTTATGTTATGCTTATGCACAGTTAAGCGGGGAGCACAGACTTTTGCATAACGCATAAAGCATGTGCATAAGGAATTTCATTGGTCCATTTTCTTATGCATGAGTCAATGAACCAATCAAATTCTTTATGTATATGGTTTATGCGTTATGCAAAAGTCTGTGCTCCCCGCTTGAAGGTTGGATTATACTGGCCGTAATCTGTTAACTTATGCTGTAATCTGTAAAAATTGACCAATTATAATCGATTATTCCCCTCTCATTCGACTGTGATTGGTCAATTTTTACAGATTACGGCATAAGTTAACAGTTTACGGCCAGTATAAATCAACCTTTATGCATTTCATGTGCGATAGGCCTAAAGCGGGGAGTATAGACTTTTGCATAAAGGTACAATTTCATGCTGACGCTTGACGCTTATTTTTAGCATCAAAACAGATCACGTGATACAAATTGACGAATATTAAGCATCAATTTTGATCACGTGATCTGTTTTGACGCTAAAAATAAGCGTCAAGCGTCAGCATGAAATTGTACCTTAACGCATAAACCATATACATAAAGAATTTGATTGGTCCATTTTCTTATGCATGAGTCAGTGGACCAATGAAATTCCTTATGCACATGCTTTATGCGTTATGCAAAAGTCTGTGCTCCCCGCTTTAACCTAACCTAATCTAATCTTTCTACCTTTTGCATCAACTGTCATCAGCTTATTGGTCAAGAGCACTTATATTAAATTAAAATGGCGATGGTTACCTAACCCAACCGACGCAATGTCGCATCTCTGTTTTCTATGCCTCTAGCGAGACTGAGCGGAGTCTCCTTAAATCTTCCTTCATGGTCATTGGGCGCGTTCAGCGCGGACTCACAGTTGCGTCAGTGTTCGTTGTTATTGGTGTATTCTTTCAGATCATCCAATCAGAATTTTAGATCTAGAAGAATCCACGAATAATAGCGAGCGCTCACTCAACTATTGAGTCCGCTGAATGTGGCTGAATGCGTCCATTATTACGTTGTCAGCTCTGATGACGTTCGTCCGCCGGCATGTAATCGGGCGTGAGACTTGACGATGTGATCGGTGTGATGGACAATAATTTCTAGGACCGCGTTACACGACGTTAGCATGAGTATTAAGAGTATTTGAAATACGCGCGTCCGTCTCTTTTCTTTTTCCTTTTCTCTTTTTCTTAAGCATTACTGCCGCGTGGTCGCACGGGAGCGAGGATAACGGAGAGGAGAGCGCGAGGATGAGCCTCAACCTGACGAAGCTATTCTCGAAGAAGAGGAGCGGTCCCCACGTCGACACCGTGGCCGCGGAGATTGGTCTGCCGACTAACGTCTCGCACAAATTTCACGTGAGCAAAAATGCCGAGACCGGGCAGCTGGAGGGTCTGCCGGACCCGTGGATACGTCTGCTCAACACCCAGATCTCCAAGTCGGAGCAGAACGAACATCCTGACGCCGCATTGCAGGCTATCAAGTTTTACAATTACTCGATCAAACGTAAGCCGCAGGATCAGGAGGTCTTCAAGCCGTTTGTCACGCAGGATCTGATCGAGGAGGAGTCGCAGGAAATCAACAACATCCTGACAAAGAAGTATCAGTTGGACGGGTCTGACGATGATCGCTCGACTTCCGAGAGTTTGATGAACGAGCAAACGTTACCTGAGCTACCGCCGAAAATAAACAAGCCGCCAAAACCGCCGAAACCTCCGAAACCACCAAAACCACCGAAACCAGCGCCACGCAGGTGCAACGATAGAGTGGAGAAGACTCTCACCGAGATACTAGAGGATCTAAACACATATAGGATCAGTAATGACGAGGACGTTCAGTCACAGGAGGAAGAGGAGGAAAATGTTTTACCAAGCAGAATAGAGGAGAGTCCTATTCTGCGAAGGAAGACGGAGTGTACGGGTGTAAGACTTAGTGATGAACAGGTATACGAGGAACTCAGGGCTATCTGCCAAAGCGGAGATCCTAACTTGCGATTTGAAAGAACTAAAGAGGTAGGCGCCGGTGCTTCGGGAACTGTGTTTATAGCCACTGACCTTCAGTACAGTCAGAAGGTAGCTGTGAAGGACATAGATTTGTCGAAGCAACCAAAGAAGGAATTGATATTAACCGAGATCAAGATTCTCAAGGAGTTTCAGCATCCAAATTTGGTTAATTTCCTCGATGCTTACCTGGTGGACGAACACCTTTGGGTAGTTATGGAGCTACTGGAGGGTGGGCCACTCACGGATGTCGTCACTGAGACAGTGATGAAGGAAGTTCAAATTGCAGCTGTCTGTAGAGAGGTTATCAAAGCAATAAGCTTCCTGCATACTAAAGGCATTATTCATAGAGACATTAAATCAGACAATGTGCTGTTGGGAATGAATGGTACGGTAAAAGTAACAGACTTTGGTTTCTGCGCGAATATCGATGGTGACGAGAAACGACAGACTATGGTTGGCACTCCGTACTGGATGGCACCGGAAGTGGTAACAAGAAAACAGTACGGCAAGAAGGTGGACATCTGGTCGCTAGGTATAATGGCTATCGAAATGATCGAAGGAGAACCACCTTACATGAAAGAGACACCACTGAGAGCATTATACTTGATCGCTGCCATTGGTAAACCTTCTATTCCGAGGTGGGACAGCCTTAGTCCGACATTCCAAAATTTTTTGGAGAGATGCCTCGCTGTAGAAGTCGATGAGAGAGCGACTGCTGACGAGTTACTCTCTCATCCGTTCCTAGAAAACTGTGCAGAATTATCTACACTTACTCCACTGATCCGCGCGGCGCAAAGAATTCTCCACAAAGCATTTCACTAAATATTTATAAAACATTTTATAATCGTAACATTTGTGATGTACCATTTCACGATACTTCATTGCTGTTTGTATGTTACGCTAAATGATGAAAAGAAGATACTTCGTATCTTCGTCGAAGTTGAAAGCCTCGAATGAATTTTATAATTATTAACATCTTAAACTTATTAACTGCCTTTTGTTTTTATTCCATTGTGTTAGTTTGTATATTACGAAATGAAAACATAATGGTAATGCTTGAGTCATTTTAAGATTATTTCATTCACATAACATGTTTAAAAAAATCCAAATAATTATTTTTCATTATATCGTTATTTAATTATATCATGATTATTACTCTCGCAAGATAGTATCGTGAAAATTCTTTGTGAAGATATTTAGGTAAATTTATAGATTTTTGAAATGAGCAAAATTGTAACGAATATTACGGTATTCTGCCTAATTAGTAACATTTTTATCATTCGGCGAAATACTGAATATCATAGTCTATTTGATCGAATACCGAATAATTTTAATCGTAAAAATACTAAAAATGAAAAAAAAAATTAAATGGAATTATAAAATATAGACAATTTTTTTCTATTTACAGAGGCCATAGTGTTACATTCTTCACAAAAGTAATGGAAATATTAACTTCGCTAAAAATAAACACTTTTTACATCACATAATCTAAACTATACTAATTATTAGCGGATGAACCTGTTGTATTCTATAATAAGCATTATCTAAGCTTTAAATCTTTGAAGAAATTGAGATATAGTTTAATGCGAGATGAATAATTGATTATAATAATCGATCAATGTCTTATAACTCAAAACTTATTTCTGTAATGTGCTTTTTGTTTCCTATTTCATGTTTTTTTTTGCTATTTTTACATCTTGTCTTTTTGTTTCTTATCTCGTTTTTCGTTTTCAGTCGCTCGAAATAAAAGTTAATGAACTTCGGGAGAAATAGGAAACTCGTATATAGTAAGAAAATATAATTGTCGATAAAAAAACGATCGTAAAGGAGGAAAAGCAAGAGACAGGAAAGAAAAAGTATATTATAGGATAGGCTTTAGGTAATGGCTCTTTGCAGAAACTCATTATACATGCACACGTGCACGGAGATTGTTTTTGTTAAAATCGTGCCTAATATTCGTAGAATATTCGGTTATTTTCGGTACATGACTTTCGTCGAATATTCAGTATTCGATTAAGTGCCGAATATATTATTCGTTGCATCTCTAGAGATGAGTCATCCACTTTGCTGTGTGCAATATAATTCATGATGAATTGGGATTTTACTCAGGTATATTTTCGCTCAATGATACTATATATTGATGTGCATTTTGCTATTCAAGTTCAGTATTTACCAGAACAACAGACGGAATGTTTTAGCTGTAAATAATTGTGGACAGAATGCACTTTTATATGCTTTTTTGAAGGATGAGTGGATTTATACAATATTTTGAAATATTGTATTTTTAATACTGATTATAAAAAGTTCGTAGTACAGAATATTTTTCTTAAAAAACTGTACTTACGTCAGTGTACAGAACCATCAAGATATAAGAGAAACAATAACAGAATCAATTATATAACTCTGATAACAATTAATGAAAGTCCCTCAAATTTGAAGCTCTTAACTCTTTCCAAGAAAAATAAACTGGATACTTAAAGCTCACATATGTTTGATAATATAAATTGTAAAATGAGAAAGAGAGGGTGAGTTATTTAACTATTAGTTATTTGAATTTATAATTTATAAAATTTTTTTAACTCTATATTACTTTCCAATTTTTAACTTATAAATCATTTTCAAATTTGTAAGAAAAATTGTACGTTGAAATATTAGTATTAGTATGTAAGAAATCATTTTGTATACGAAATCGAGTGACTGTTTGTTATCACGAGACAATGCATTGAAAATTAACTGTTATGAATTATGTAACAATAACCACCGTACAATACATTTTTATAAAATTATTAAGATGTACACACACTCACATACACACATATATTTAACTTTGTAAGACTTTTATTCCTACTTTTATAAAATATACATTTTTGAAAACTTGTATTTTCTAAGAGCGGGATATTGCTCAAACATAATATTCATATAGCTATATTTTTAAATAGTTCATATATGTACATAAACTAATATTCAATAGTGTTTATAATGAAATGTGTTTATGATGAACGTGTAATATGATTGGATTACTGTAAAAAGAAAATATTCTATATTCTTATCTAGATATTTAAGATGATTTGAGCAATAATGTCAAGTATATATGAAATCACGACTGTGATAAACGAAAGATAAGTTATATTAAATACTTCTATAAAGTATAATTTTTGTGTCTCACTTCATACATATTATATTAAATTTAAAATTATTTTACATGAAAATATCAGATATTGTGACAATAGTTCAAAGTATATAATTATTATGTTATAATTAACATAAGACAAGTGTTATCTTCAATCATATAATTATTAAACATATGCTGATGAGTAAATATATTTAAACAGTATTGTAATTGTTTGCACGATTATATATGAATAAAAAATTATATTTATATATTCTACCATTTTTAATAAAATATAAGTATTCAAAGTTTTCGAAAAAAATTATGAAAATTAAATAATTGCGAGAAATGTCTTATTAAATAAATACAAATAATTTTAATTAGGTATAAAAATATCACCAAACAATATAATAATAAAGTTGCGACTATAATAAAAGTTAAATATTTATACAGAATATTAATTTATGTTTTCTATATAAAAAGACATGAGATACTATGATATGATTTAGAGAATTGCATATATAATTGTAATATATTTTTCTGCATATGGATATAAATGAATATTAATACATCCGTAAGATATCACGTATTTTAGACAATAAATATTTTATTTAGGAAATGAATATGTGTTTATTCCATATTATCATTAAACTAACCCAATAATCCTACTTAAATTACAAATAACATACAAGTGAGTCATTTATTGATACATATTTCCAATTAATAAATTAATCAGAAGTAAATTGTATGCTTTATTCTACAATTTTTTTAAATATTCGGACATAAATTTATATCTAAGTATTTATAATAATATAATACAATAAAAACATTTATATTTCATAATTTTTTAACTCAGATGATGTACATATGATTTCCATGTGTTATATCACAGGACCAACAATTTGCAGAGATTTACAAAAGTAGATTTACATAAATATCAACGTTCTATTATTTACAAGGTTTTAAATATAAAATAATGGACACTTTTATTCTTTGTCAATTTTGTGAATTTCTAAATCAAATTAAAAAATTTTTTAATTAAAAATTATACTAAAACATTATAAAGAACGTTTAAAAAGAATTAATAAATTAACATTTAGTATTCAGTTTCACTTAATGTTATCACTACTTAATGTACAAATGTGAGAATATGTCATATTCATTTTGGCAGTATAAATACATAAATTAATCCCTTTGGTCTAAGTTTTTAATAACAAAATTATTTAAACTTTACAATGAACAGAGTTATTTGCAAAACACTGTCATATAAATATATAAATTGTTCTATATGTTTGATTATATATCTGGCACAAAGAATAAAATTGATATTAATTAATTGTGTTTATTTCAAAAACAGTCAACAATTATATACATTGCACGTACAAATTATATTAATTAATATTGAGCTTTCTTCTACTTAAATTCTATTTTTAAAAAAGCATAGTAACATAGTTACAAACACAATAATTATTTAACTCGCTTGATGCAAGAAAACGAGCTGTTTTTGCAATAAACACTTTAAACAAAAGATTATTAAAAAAATGATCAATATGCATCACGCTTATACCTTAATGCCTGCATCCTGCCGGCTGTGAGAAAAATTGGATCCTCTAGCGTCGCTTTCAAAATAGCCAAGAAATTAGCCGCTTGATCTTCGTCAATCGCTCGTCTATCGTACGATAACTTTACTGACATTTTCGTTACCTTCATTAAGGAAGAATCTGCAAGACGTTGCAAAAGCGTTATTAGTTGCAGTTGGATATCATCTATAAAATGCCTTTCGCAAAAATTACCCAGTTCTTCTCGGCCTGCACCTACAGCAAGAATAGCAGTTTGTGGAGGATTTATAATAGCAGAAAACTCTTTGATGCCAAACATTCCCAAATTTGAAATTCTGCATAATAAAATTGCATATATAGTATACATGTACATATACTTTTCATGTACTATCGATTAAGGCTTACGTAAATGTTCCTCCTTGGAACTCATGTGGTTTGAGCTGTCCCTTTCTCGCTTTTTCGGCTAATTCTCGAATATTTTTAGAAATATCCGTTAAGCTTTTAGTGGCAGTATCCAATACTATTGGAGTAATCAGACCATTTTTTGTTGCAACTGCTACAGACACATCTACTTTTGGAACTCGAACAACCTTAACATTGTCGTCGAATTGTGTTAATATGATAATTGAGTCGCATACCTTTAACACAATTATATCACCGTAAAATTAATCGTACTAACCTGTCCATTTTGATACAACGTATTTATATCAGGACATTCGACAAGCGCGTGAGCTACAGCCTTGGTAACAAAGTCGTTAATTGACACACTTATATCCTCCGTCTTTAACTTTCCACGGAGCTCGATTAACTTGTCGATGTTTATATCTATAACTGCGTAAGAGTGCGGTATAGTCCTCTGGAAATGAAAAGTCGCTTCGATTAAATTAAATAATTAATTAAATTTCATTACAAATATGTCGTAATGCCATACCTTCGACTCTCCAAGTCGTTTAGCAATAACAGCACGAATGTTGGATATTTCGATATCTTCATATGGAGACGACCGATCAGATGGGACAGATACCTCTTCTAAACTTGGTGCTTTAACAGCCTCTGGAGGAGGTGCTGTCAAATTAGCAGTAAAATAAGTATTAAATGTTATATAGATTCTCTCTCTCTCTCTCTCTCTCTCTCTCTCTCTCTCTCT
>NW_017276170.1:20128-23644 GCF_001594065.2 Cyphomyrmex costatus
TCTCTCTCTCTCTCTCTCTCCCCCTCCCTCCCTCCCTCTCCCTCTCTTTCTCTCTCCAGGAGAGATGGTATTATTCTAATATATTATATTATATTTACCAGATTTAGGTGTAATTTTTTTAACACTGTGTGTCTGAATATACGCCAGAACGTCACTCTTCAATAAACGGTTCGTACGTCCAGTGCCCTTGACTGTGCCAGAAGTCAGACCGTATTCTTCCAATAATCTCTTTACTGCTAAACCATACACTCTGTACAAAAAATATACTAATTACAATATAATTATTTACTTGCAAAGGGTATGTTATGTTAAATTTGGAAATAATACATAAATAAAATTATTGCAAAACTATATAAATTATTTAAAAAATTAATACGTACTGTCCATTTGACGATGGCCTTGCATCAGCTGGTGCGGTCGATTTAGCGGGACTTGGTGTTGCAGGTGTTGCTGATTCAATCGATGTCGGCACAACAGCTTGTTTCCAGTCCATTCCCTTTTCAACCATAACAGCTATCAACTGTCCAACTTTGACTTCAGATCCTTCTGGGCTCTAATAAATAATATTAATTAGTCTAAGAAAAAACTGTAATGCCGAATTTCTTATCATCAATAATTAAATATGTACAAGAATTTTTGCGAGTACTCCTTCTTCCTCCAATTCAAAAGTCATAACGGCTTTATCTGTCTGTATGTCTGCTAACGCATCACCCGGCTGTATTTCATCACCTTCCTGCTTCAGCCACTTTACGATTGTACCTGTTGTCATAGTTGGCGACAACGCAGGCATAGCAATATTATGTCTGAAAAAATGAGAGAATAAAATATTTAGAAACGTTTTCCAAAAATGTTAATTGTAAACTTCTAAATGTGTTAATGTATAAGCATTACATATATTCTACATTATTTTAAACATAGCATGCTTATTGAAGGAATTAAACGTATAAATATGTGAGCATTATTTAAGCATTAAGTAGTTTAAAGAGCATAGTATATTTATTAAAAGATCATACTGGCCAGGTGGTGGTTCTGTTTTCGTAACAGGTTGGTTTGCCTCAGTAGAGGATGGTGCTGATGAAGAAGCTTCTGCTAGGCCACGCGCAACTGGTATTTCTACTGTTTTCCAATCTTCATCAGCCTCCACAGTGAGAGCTATCAGAGTTCCTACTTTAATATCTTTTGTTCCTTCAGGTACCTGATAATCAACATATGTCGCATAATTTGGATGTGATATACAGGATCTTATTGATTCATTGCTATACTACATACGATTATCTTCGCCATTACACCTTCGTCGTCAAATTCCATTGTGACAATAGCTTTGTCAGTCTGAATTTCTGCAATAGCGTCGCCAGGCTCAATCTTGTCACCTTCCATTTTTAACCATTTTACTATGGTGCCGCTTTCCATAGTGGGTGATAAAGATGGCATCGACAATTCTTTTCCCATTACTGAAAAACAAATGTCTCTATTTTCATTTTCATGAATTAAAACCTTCGTTATTAAAATATAAATTTGTAACAAATGTAGCTATGCAGTTAGGTAAAATATTTTTTCTGCAAAGTAACGATTAAATAAGAAAAACGTTGGAGAAACAAATTATACTGAAAAAAATTGCAAGCATATTGAATACAAGATGAAAATTAAAAAATTGATTGCATAATCAGAAGGAGGCGGAAATTTGTTTATCGAGCGCAGCGAAAGAATTAATTTATAAATATCAGGCATTCGTTTTCGACTTTTTCGTTTAACGTTCCTATCATGAACGAAATGATTTTATCTCTCGCAGATATTTTCATAAACTTTTGGTTCACTTTTTGAGAGGTAACCTCAAAATCGACTAACTTTGCGAGAAAAAAAGTCATGATTTTTGAATAAATGTCATACCGTCGAGGATAGTGCTGGTGTGAAAACATAATCGTTGATACTTTAAGGGCACAGGGACGCGAAACGTGACGGGATTAGCGTACTTCAATGACAAGTGCACGAACTTGGACCTCAATATGTGCGCCATTTTTATGGTCAGGCAAGGCAATGATCGGACCATCAGATGATCGCAGGTTGACAGACTGCCCCCCGATTTGCCTCACGACCTCAAAAATGACCTTTTTCGTGCTACGTGTTCATCAACAGGTCCTGTTTGCTCGACACACTTCCCGAAAATTTTTACACTTAAAACGAAATCAATATAGAATAGAATTGCATCTGAATGCAAAAAATGGATATATAAAAGTAGCTGGTTCTAAAACAGGTTCTAAAACTGGTTTTAAAACTACCAAGATTTAAGTCGTCAGTTTCTACAAATTTATTCATTATTTACTTTTGCCTCAGCGCTTAGTTATCTTTACTTTGAAAAAGAACATTAAACTTTTAAGAAAAACTTTGACTCACAATCAGTCGTGATATCTTTATTTAAATTTGTGATAAAATAATGGAATATTCAATTGATGAGAGAAAGATAATAAAAATGGTAAAACGATCTTGAACTAAAAACTATTTAAAAAAGCACAACAAATAACGATATTAAATAAACGGTATTAAATCTATTTAATTGTATTTTCGTTTTCGGATCGAGGATGAAAAAATCGACCTCACACTGCAGTTTTGCTCGCCACACGATTTTTTATTTCATCGTTATAACAATAACAGTTTTTTTTTTCCCGTGTTAATTCGCATAGTGTTTCATCTATTAATATAATTATTCCGCGATATTTCGCGTCGCATCGCTTACACGACTCGTATTACAAATTACGAGAACTTCCCGGGGTGGAGGTGACCGGAGTTTGAAATCGGCGGCGGTCGCGCCCTCTGTTGCAATTATCGATACATATCGATCGCGCGCGTTTGCGATTCTCGAGGTTGGCGAGATATTTGACTTTTGTTGAAAGTGGACTTTTGCGAGACAAAAGACAGCCGGTGTTTCTCCGATTTCTACGACCGGGCGTGCCGTTTACATCGTGCACGATTATGTACAGAAAACAATACGTGCTATACAATGACACGTGCGTGTGTGTATCGCGCGCGTAAATTATACATTATATATATATATCGTTATAAAAACTTATCGCTAAGAGCTCGGGATTGTATGTTTTAGAGAGTCAAGTTGGAGGACGCATATAAAGGAGCCGCTTACGATTGTAATCGATCATCCCTCCAGCATCGAGTACAATGCTAAGATCGTTGGTGAGTCTACATAATTGTGATAGAATTATAATTATTAGTGCTTCATTAGACTTTGCTGACCTAACGTATTTTTTTGGACCAATAACACATCACTCAATAAGTCCCGGGTCTGACATAATAGATGGCGTACTAATAACAAATCCATACGATTTTTAGAAAGTACTAAACCTTCAGACATATACGTGTCAAAATTTTAGCTCAATCGGATCTTTACTTTACAAGTTACAGTGGTTTAAGTGACGCTACTTTTGCATTTTTCAAAACAATGGAAAAACTTATTGAGTTATGTGTTATTTATATATATGTATATATATATATATATAATATTTAATA
>NW_017276170.1:23949-68047 GCF_001594065.2 Cyphomyrmex costatus
AGACTCCTGAGTAGTTGCCACAGCCATGAATCGTGATGTCAGAAGCGAGAAATGACATGTTAAGTTTTGTTACGTATCAAATAAAGATAATTTGGATAAAACAAAATGATGAAATCATTTTAAAATATTTGTAAAAATGGGCAAAAACTATGCTTGTCCTCAGGGCCGTATCTGGGTATAAAGTCGCCTGCGTGTAAGCTTGGTACTAGACGCCCCTCCCCCTCATATTACATAAAGTAAAGGAATACAATACAATAATTAATAACGGACTGTTTATAATTTAATAAAAAAGAAAAAAAATTAAATTTGACTAATATGGAGTCAACGCGATAATCAAAGCGCAAATTTGTAGAAAGAGTTTTTAATAAACACATTATGTAATTACATAGACATTTGGACATTTCGGCTATTGTTTTTAGCCATCCTCAAGGAGGATTGCTCTGATTATCCACTGATTCAAAATTATTGAATAAAATTATTATAAAATTATTATAAAATCCACTAATCTGAGTTTTAATATGGAGTTTTTCTAAAACACGAACACTAGTGATGCTAGTCTAGTATATTATTGGGAGTAACATACAAATTAGTTCGGTCCGTTTTCCAAAAGATGATTGCCTCCAAAGACGAGTTATTTTTTCGAAATGGAATTCGAAAATTGCCTGAGAGATGAGAAAAAGCAGTAGCCAGCGATGGATAATACTTTAATTAATCTGTTCATTCATTTTGTTTTGAAATAAATGCATTTGGAACACAAAAAACGGACCGAACTAATTTGTACACCTAATATATATTAATTGTAAAAAGCGCCTGCGTGTGATACATGCATTGCCCGCCCGGTAGCTACGGCTCTGCTTGTCCTTTCCTGACAGTATCAGTAAATAATCATAAAAAGTAATAAGATATGTGTAAGTTAAAATAGGCTACGCATGTGTATTGAATAAAAGTACTTCACGTGTCTTTTATCATTTTTTATGATTGTTTACTGACTGTCGAGAGAAATAAAGATACGGATAGCTTTCGTCTATTTTTACAATTGTTTTAAAGCAATCTTGTCATTTTATTTTATCCAAATTGTCTTTATTTACAAATAGCAGGTAGTAAAAATTAACGTGTCATTTCTCGCCTCTAACATTACGATTCAATATAGTTGTGGTGACTACTGAGGAGCCTTATAAGTCCGGATCTACAATAGAGTTTTAAGTCTTAATAAGCCATAAGAAATGGACGAATCATAATCGATTATTCTCCTCGAATTCGACTGTAATTAATTAATTTCTTACGGTTTAAGGCTTAAAACACTTATTGTAGATCCGGGCCATAATAGATTAAACCATAAGAAATCACAGTCGATTATGAATAATCGATTATGTTTGGTCAATTTTTTTATGAGCCTTGTAATAAATCATTATCTGATCTTCGAGTTTTAAATCATAAGAAATTTACCAATTATGGTCAATCAATTGTTTTCCTCTCATTCAATTGCGATTGCTCAGTTTCTTACGGTTTAATTACAGCCAATTACAGCAGAGTCCGTAAAATCGTAACGTAAGCAATCCAACACGTTGATTTCCTTAGCTCTTAAGTTTATAATTAGATAACGACTTTTATTGTAGAAAGCCCATTCCATTCCAATGTCGTCGCATTGCATGCGTTACAATCGCATGCTTTTGTTTGTCGCCGCTAAAATGAAGAGTCTTGTCACGCCGTTAAATCTAATGGTATATCACCTCGCTCACAGACACTTCGGCGAGGATACGCAAGTCTCGTTTGTCGACGTTATACATATAAAAGTTTGCCTCGTGAAAATGATTGTACGTAAAACGGGAAAGGACATAACGATATATCCAAACCAGATTCTCAGTCGAGTGGGTTTTACAGTCTCTTGTACTTACAAATACGTGATACGATTTGAAAACTTTCGAAAAAGAACTTTCGATCTGCGAAGAGACGCGGTAAAAGGTTTCTCCAAAGCCGGAATATATCGCCCGGAATATTAGATTCGTCGCGCGGATAAGGTCTGGCGTCTGCCAGGATTTTTTATTTAATGGCCGAGCGCCTGAATCAGTAAAAAATGACAATAAGTCGCGATGTCGTTCGATTTAGTGCTTAAAAAGGGATGAGCTCCGTTTTGATAATGCATTGACAGTCCTTTCTATCGCAGTTGCCGATATCTGCGCTTTCCTCGTACACGCTTCTTCGTGTGTATTTGTACGTTACGAGCTCTTATCATACATAACAAATAATGACAACTACTTATATTACCGTATTATTTAGTCGATCATTATGTACAATACAATCAGTGCGCAAAAAAAAAGCACTTTCTCCGTATGTTGCACGAACTTCCACACGTTTTCTTAACTAGTCGTTTGGAGAAAAAGTTCCTCCCTCTGTTTATTTTCTTTCTTGTTCTTTGTATTGGCAGTAGTTTTGTGCTTTTGTTTGTATTCTTGGAGCGATGCTTAGGAATAGAAGTTTTCTCTTTGCTGATAAAGCGGTAAAGGAGCCACTGGCGAGAGATCCTCATCGTCTAAGCTTGATTCAGTTTTCAGAGGAAGCGTTGCTAGAGCTTTCACTGTTGGTGAACGAGACATGATGAAGCAATTATAAACAATAAATTAATACGTTTATTGAAAATGGAGTCTTGTTATCTTCAATGCTCTTAATATTTTATATATTTTTATTTCTTTATTTATATCTCGACTGTTTCTACTGATTATCGTTTTTTGTATAACACAAGAATTATTTCAATAAACGTACATTGATAGAAGTAATATTGCACTCGTATCTGCTTAGCTTGATAAGAGGAAAAAATAGGAGAAAAAAAAAGACGAAAAAAAGGTGAAAAAACAAACCTGAAAATGATAATGTGTCGTGCGTGTCCTATAGGGAGGGATGGAGTAAGCAATGTCGGTCAGTGTGCCTGGTTACCTATATACACACAAGCACAAAACAATCCAAACAACAATTCATACTCTCTAAGTAAGACGAGACTATATTCATTATCTTGAACAAAAGCCATTAATCAAATCGTATAAAAATAGCACATAACTCAAGTAATACATGCGTTCGCATCTGTAAAAAGATTACGTGAATATATGCGCGATATAAATTGCTCAACTCAAACCAAATGAACATTAGCAATGACGTCAAACGCTTCTGTAAAGGGCGTTCTACAATGCGCAAACGCTCTGTCGCCAATGCTTTACGATAGCCTATCAGAATTGCATCAACACTAATTATTGACGCTTTTGATTGGCTGTCACGAACGATTGCGACTATAGTGACGAGGTGTTTGCGACGTATTACAGAACATTGTTAAGCGATAGAAAAATAAAAATCATTGTACCAGATACAGAAAATGTGAAACTGCACTCATCATTGATCGAGTGTGATAAAGAAACACGTTTTGTTTTTTGAGAGCTAAACGAAACGAACATGCTGCCATAGCTATACATAAAAAATGATTACAATCATGCAGCGATCGTACTTGGAATGCTTATCGACACGTACCCGCCACCATTTTACTTTTCTCCATCACTTGCTTCGCCAGTATCTGATTAAGTTGGAGAATGTGTTCCCTTTGCCGTTTTTCTTCCACTACTTTACGCTTCAAGGTGTCCGATTTTTCTACGTTAGAATCATCGTCTGAAATCAGATGCATATATATTTATCAAATATTTTTATAATCATTATTACAAACAATGGTAATTAAAAAAAAAAATAATCAGAGAAAAAATATCGCATACCACCTCCTTCCGGTGCAGTTACGGTTGTTTCTGAAAGCATTTTCCTAATTGCTTCCGCCTTCTTCAAGCGTTGCTCTTGTTCTTCAGCTGTCAGTTCCGGCGTCTGATAAAATAATAATATTTATGTATAATATATATACATATATATAGATTCATTCAGCTTAATTTAATTTATTCAATAATGATTCAATTATATTATTTGTACATACAATTCTCTAATATCTCGTAGAATGTGTGTGATTTATAAATTGATATATGGTAAATGATAAAATTAAATATATTATCTTTCATGATAGAAATTTCTAACATATAACCTTTTCGATTTTTAGATTTATATTAAAAGCAAAGTGTAATTAAATTAATTTTTATAAAATTTAATTTAAATTTAAATCAATGGGTACAAGTTATAAATACCTGTTCAGGAATATATCTCTCGGGAATAACGATTTTATTAGGCGTGCCTAACAGCTGGTCTATAGTACTCTCGTTATACTTCAACTCCTTCTGACTTAACGTCGATCGCACCACGTCAGGGGCGTTTATCCTGGGCCTGAGCGCTCTCTCCATGTCCAAATCGTCCCTGGCTCTACCCATGCCCTAGAAATGATCAAAGACTCTCGTAACGTATAGGCGAAAAATTAAGATCTTCGAAACTGCCACGATGGTAGCACGGCACAGCGCAGCGATGAAAGTCAGTGACAGGAAATAGACCAAGTGAGACAGAGGTAGACAAAGATAGGGAAATGAGAGAACAGAAATTGAATGAAACAAAAATACCATCTTCGAGAAAGTATCCTCTAGATCGAGCACCGGTTTGCTACTAGACACAGTGTAGTGCCGTCTTTTCTCTCGAGGAATCTGCCTTCGTCTCGGTCCCTCCACCCTCTTCTCCGTCATCTCTTTGATAATCTGTTTGGCAGCCTCGCTCTTGAACACCGGCGACAATTGCGGCGACTCGGACTGGTTTGTGTTCGCCGTCGTTGCGGTAGTCGGTCTCTCGTGAACGCCGACGTTAGTCGGCGATGTTAATTCGGGGCTCATGGCACCCGCGAGAGTGCCGATTTTCTCGTATTGCCTGTACGGTCCGAGCGAGTAGTTGTTATAGTGAGACTGCGCGGCGACCATCGTCGCTTGCGACGGATAATTCTGGCTCTGGCATGGGCTGTATGACGAGGCGGTTGAGTAGTTGGGAGAGCTCATCGGCATATGGGAGCTGGACGTTGGGCTATCCGTGTACGGTGACAGAGTGCTATCGGAGCTGCCGTCGTGACTTTCGAACTGCGATGGGAGCGTCAAAAAAAATTGTAAAATGCCGGGATCGAAGGGATTAACGAAAAACGGGCGAGCTAGACGAACGTCAAGCTGCTCGGGGTAGGATAAAATTATCAATAATATTCGCAAAAATATATATACACCACCAAACGTGCAGAAGTAAGGTTTTGTTGTACGGATTTTGACCTGAGAGGTAATCTGGAATGTGTTTTTTTTAGGTATCAAGAGTCACTGGTAGGACTTACCCTAATTTTATGCCGACGTGCCATCATGCTCTTCAGGGCGTGCATACTGTCGCTTCGCGGTGGAGGTATCACGGGTCCGTAGTGTATTCCAGTCTGCTGTTTTTGTCCGCCAAAACCACGTGGCAGGGACATACTTCTTTGGAATTGAACATCGTCCAGCTCGGACAGTTGAACCGTGCTCTGTGCGTGAACAATCGGTGATTCCTCCACTACTCTGCCAAGCTGAGCCTTCTAGATGTTAAAAGATCCGCGTTAGCAAAGGTTTAAAGAAATCGATGTTTTTTTTTATTAGATTTGATTACACTGAAAAGAATACTAAATTTCAATAAATACTTGTTAGAATAGTTCTAAGTAAACATTTACTAAATATATATTTATTTGATATAAAAATGATTAATTTATTGATTTAACTATACCATTTTTTTATTGAGTAAATATTTATTTATTGTAAATAAATGCTATTTATTATTTAGTACTATTCGAAGAAGTATGTATTGAGATTTAATAATTTTTTTTAAAATTTATTTGAAAAGACGCGTAATCGAAGACAAGACAATCTTACTTCGAATTTTTGGGAGCCTCCGAAATCATCGTCGGACAATCTCTTCGCGCCGCCTGGTGCCTGGAGACCGTTCGTCAGAGGAATTCCGAGATTGCCGATTCTGTCGCCGCGGTCTCTTTGTCGCCTTTCCGATTCGCGTTTCACTATGCGCACTGTCTTAATCTCTTGCTTCTCGCGATTGTGCATTAATCCTGCGAAAGCGCAGAGAGAATGAAACTTCCAATGTTCTGCGCCAGACTTAATATTTCCGCAGTGGAACAAGCGACTTACCAGCAAATTTGTTGTCCTCATTTTGTCTATAATTATCATTCAATAACAAAGCTTCCTCGCTCAAAGGGGGCGGCGGTGGCGGGATATATTCCGGAGCGGGATTTAACGTGCCATTCATTACGTTTCCGTTATGCTTACTCGTGTCGGCGACGTAATCGCCTTGCGTTAAAAATACACAAATCGATATTTGAATATCAGAATTAACTTATGATTACGCTAATTACTATATTTATTGTTATTTATCCAAATAGACGAGAACGTTTATTAATACCGATATCTGTTAATATTAATAGAATAAATTTTCGTCATAATCCAACAAGAATATTACCTGCCACTCTCGAATCCGTATTAACGTATAGGGGTACCACTTGAATCGCGTTACCCTTGCCCTGCATTTGATCTTTCAATAATTGCTGCTTTAATTGGTGTTGTTGAATCTGTTCGCGCAACTGCGGCGAGAGCGTCGATATGTGATTTTGTGAGGATTGCACGAACGATTGCTGATTATGCGGGCGATTCAATGGGGATAAATCCTTGTATTGGGTAGGAGAGCCGTATCGTTGGTGGGAGTTATCGTTTTGTTTGTTTGGTGGTGAGATAGATAAAGACGGACTCGACGGCGAATCCAAACCATGGTCCAGAGTTATTCCGGAATCTAAATCAGTCTCCAACCAAGAATTTTGCGTACGTTTCTTCGAATGATGCACTTGAGGAGCTAGGGGGAAAAAATCGCATTTTCTAAACGTCATCCCGATTTAATATTTAACAAATAATCAGCTGTCAAATACTATTTTATGTGCAATATATATTTGTATACAAGGATAAGCACTATGCATTTACTAGTGATTAAAATCATTTTTAGAGCTTTGCTTAGTAACTAGAATATCAAATCTTATTGAACCATGACAGTTTAAAATTAAAAGTATCTGTCAAGTTGGATCTTGGATGCTTCTAATATATAATTTTGTGTGAATTTATATACTACATATATAGATGTTTAAATGAGGCCAAAATTTTTTTTTTTCAGACTTACACCGCAAACTCTAATAAACTACCACAGTATTATCACGAGTTAATTCTCGCACGGATGCCAGAGATCCGAGTTCGACTTCTGGTCAAGGTAATATTTTTCGCAATATAATTATTTACAGATTTTTAATATGTCATTCATAGATTTTAATATGTCATTCAACATTATTAAGATCCAAGATGCTATGAGCATCAAAATTGTTAGATTGTTAGTCAATTAACCAGGGATGGGAAAGTTACTTTGCAAAAGTAATTAATTCCAATTACAGTTTTTCTCTTTCAAACAGTAATTAATTACTGTTACAAGTTATTGACTCTGAAAAGTAATTCGTTACAGTTACAGTTACTGAAAAAATAACTTTGAATTACTTTTAAGTTACTGTTGAGTTTTTTTTATCGGAATTTTCACTAGTAACACGTTGATACCATTACGACAGTATTCAGAAACATTACTCGACTACCTTCGTGTATCGTTTTACTCTTGTTAAAGATTTACATTTACACGTTATACAATTTTATTCAAAAAGATACGAAAATTGGCAAAGATGTTTTTCGTTAAAGTAATATAAACGCATATGAATATGAATATAAATATGAAAGCACACATATACAATGTTTTTTGTAAAAAAAAATTCTTTTATATTCGGCTAAAAGTTGCAAATAAATTCCAGCACCAATCCAAAAAATGGGTTATGTGATTGCGTTCAGAAAACAATGGTTCAGTGATCAGGTGCATTTAGTACTACAATTCATTGAGTGCTTTTGCATTTGATAAACGGATTTCATTAGATTCAAAAATATAGACCAAACAGGTATAAAAGTTTATTGAACGCTTTAATGAAATTTCTTTCTTCCGATTAATTAAATGTTTCAAAGCTGTCATTATATTATAGCGCCAAATGGACACTACCGCGCACTAAATTGACAAATAAGAAAATATATAAATTAACTATGAAAATAATAATTAAATTAGTTACTTAAAAAATGAAACTAACAATAAGTTAAGTTATAATTACAGATGGATAGAAAGTAACGAAGTTAAGTTACAGTTACTGAAAAAAGGTAACTCTAACTGTAACTTTATTACAAGTAACGAGTTACTTCCCTGAATTTAAGTGATAGTATTGCGGTAGTTTATTAGAATTTGCGTTGTAAGTTTAAAAAAAAAATTTCGGAGCGCATTTAAGAATCTACATACGCAGTATATAAATTCACACGAAATTATATATTAGATTATTAGAAGCATCCAAGATCTAGCTTGACCGTTACGGCATGTTCTCATCGATATTTAGTTTTAGTAACTAGAGTTGAGCGAGATAGAAATAAAATAAGTAGAAATAAAAAGAGTAGACGCTAAAATTCTGCCCAGTGATTAGCAGAGCTTTAGTGTGTGTGTATATACATTCTGCTTTGTTTTTTTTTTCTGTTCATTGAGACGATGGAGAAATGGAAGCGTTTAGCTTAGCATTGAGCCAATTATTAGGCGAGCTGGATAAAATAATAATATGATAAATTTTGATTAATATAATCATAGTGTGCATTACAATATGAATTTTGTAGTATTTGATTAAGTTTGAAGAATCATCTTGAATCAATATTAGTCTTTTTTGAAATTTTGATGCTTCCGACAGCTTACATTGATATTGTTGGACTTACCGTGCGGTGGTTGCGGGTGAATTTGCTGCACCAAACTATGAGATTTCTCTGTCAGCTGGCGAACTTGAATGCTCAGTTCCTTCCTCTGTCTCTGTAGATCACCGACGAGTTGTTGCACTCGTCGTAATTCCGCTTCCAGCGGTGCAGTCGTGCTCGAAGTGTCCCTCGCGACGTTACCGGCGTATCTTCTGGATGCTTGCACCTTTTGCCTCAACACCACCAAATCTTGCTCCAACCTCGCGTTCTCGGCGACCGTTTCCTCAAGTTTCTGTAAAGCACGTGAGAGAGTTGCGGACTATCAGGTTGAGAATGCGCGCGACTTTGAACGCTAGCCGACTCTGTCACATTACGAGAATGGCAACTAAACGGCGAATGACGGAACTGAATGATATAATGTTGTGAATAATGCAATTTACCTGGAAAAATACCGGTTTTACCTGGAAACAGTGAATCGAGACTTTAATTGCGATACGTAATACAATTTACTCTCGTCATTTACATTCTCTCGTGCTACTACATCTTCTTGTGTTACTACTATTTTCACGATATCGCAAATTCAGAGATTGGCAAAGAATAATAAAAGACGAGAACTTAATAAAAGCACGATAAAATGGTGAAACAGACGTTCACTTCAAATTCAAATATTGATAAATGAGTGACTTCGAATCGTCAAAAAATTTTCTATTAGCAGAAACATCGGCAACAATGAAGCGCGTTTGAATATTCAGTACGTTTCACGACGTTAAAAAAACATACGAAAAATTACGAGCAGCAATTACTCGCATTTTGAAATCCAGATTGACGCGCAATTTACTTGGTTTTTTTTTTTGCCAATCAGTCTCTACATCGGTTTTTAATAGATTCATTCACGTGTGGATCAATCGGAATGCAGGAAGGCGGAAGCGCGTGTTAGCGCGGCTGTCAAGGGTATACGTTTACAAAATTATATCTACCTTCGAGTTATGGGCGAGCAGTATCCTCACTCTGCTCAGTTCGCGTTCCAGCAGGAGTTGCTGCTTCCGATATCGCTCCGTTTCGGCCAAATTGCTTCTGCTACCTTGCAGTTTGTGGCGCAACCCGCCCAAAGCTTTCTCGAGTATTTCCTGCAAGCATTAAGTCGACCAAGCGTGTAATATGATCTTGTAGATTTCTATATCTTGAGTTTAAGGACAACCGCTGTCATTTCGCAGTTTATTGTTACAACGTCATTTCAGTTCCGAGCAAATAACGACATCGACTCTCCTCTAAAATTGTGGAGGATGTAACATGTCACATCGCGGGTCTTTGTGTGAACGGGATTACTCGGAACTCTTCAAGTCAAATTCGATGGAATTATCTTCAAAAATATTACAGAATGCATTTCTTCTAGAAGAAATTTGGTGGGAGATCGTTATAATTGCATTTTCCAAGTGCGAATACGCGAAAACTCTTCCAAAACTTTTCGAGCATTTTAAAAGGCTTTATTCTAAGTGATTATTATTGCTGATACCAACCTTATCTTGCTGAAGACTATGCAGTGTGCCAGATTCCTCCTGAAGCAGTCGATCGAGTTTGTAAAGCTGCTGCACTTTGGCCTACGACATAGAAAGGATATCGAGTGAACGACGAAACCTTCAAGTTTCGCTGTTCAAAGGACAAGCTAACGTTTCAATTGGAGCAGATCTCAGAGAAAAGGGAGATCTGCCATCGTTAATTCTAGAACAACGTTCCAGAATCTCTATTTTCTCAACGCTCGTCTCTATTTCTGTTCGTAAATGAAATTCCTTCGCGAGTAACGTGTGAAAAATATTGGTCAAAGAGATCTTTTTATTTCAACAATATTATATTCGATAATATTATGTTATTTTAATATATAATATTATGTTTGATAATATTCTTTATTGCGACACATAATTTTAATTTATTACTGTAATATTATTGTATGTTTTCACATATAGCAATTATTTTGAACCTCTTTGAAGTCAATGAGATTATTATTCACAATAATTAGTTAAATTGAATATTACTGAAAAGGAAATAAAAGGATGTCTTTTTCATTTTCTTTCTCATTCGATTTTATTCTTTTTTTGTTTGCTTATCGCACGGAAATGCATTTGTAAGGTTGACTAACAAAATTAATTCACTTTTGTAGATTAATTTCGTTATTCTAGCGGAATATGCTTAATTAAGTTTCGACCGGTGAATAAAGTACGTGATTGTCGAAAAGTCTTGAGGACTCGGACAAATAATAAGAAAGAAACGAGAAGTAAGACACTTAAATGGACATTGTCCGTAGAGACTTGACTCGTCTAGAAAGTATATCCTTCGGTAAAGTGAGCTCTTCGCAGAATTTACGAGAGGTCGTAAGTGTCGTCCGAGTTCGGTCTTTCTTGTGGTTGTGTCTGCGAGAGTAATTCTTAATTTTTGCACGTATCCTTTTTCCGATCGGCCTTTTACAATCCGTGCACTGTGGATTTCGTTTAGTATTATAGCACGCGAGAGATTGGGAATTGCTTTCATTGGTCAAGAAGTCTTCCATGTCTGATGCACCTCACGCTTTCTTAGCACGGAGTATTACATTGCGGAAAGAATGTAATAATACGAGACATAAGAGACAGAAATTGGAACGAGTAAAACGTATTTCACGGGCGATATCTGACGAGATTGAGAAAGCGAAGAATATATGTACTTTAATAATCGAGACATTCCGTTTATGAGATCGCACATTTTTAATTAACGTATTTCTTCGAAATGTTTCTAACGCTGCGAAAGTATAAGTATATTATGGTATTTATAAGAATCTCAATTAATATAGTGATTTCTACCGTGTATATCCACATTAATTGAACGCTCGAATTTTTGTGACATGATAATTAAATATGAATTACCTGCAACTGTCCATGATCGGGACTCAATCTGTCCCAATCTCTGCGCTCCTCGGCCAACAGTCGCTGTTCCTGTATCCTTTGGTTAAATTCCAGACGGTCGCGGTGATCCCTCGCGTTCTCGTGCAGATCGTGTCGAGAACCGGAAACACTGCTGGTCCCGTTGGCAGTGTTACGATTATACAAAGAGCCCAGCTTCACCATATTGTCCACGAGGTTCACGAGAGGCTTGCTCTTCTCGTACTTTTTTAAGAAAAATCAAACATGATTAAACTTAAAGTACTTTTTAATGTGCAATAGAAATGTTAATGTGTAATATAATCAGGGAATGGAAGTAACTCGTTACTTGTAACGAAGTTACAGTTACAAGTTACTTTTTTGGTAACTGCGTTACTTTCTTTTTTTGATAACTGTAACGGTAACGTAGTTACATTTTTTGGATAATGGTAATGAAATTTACAGTTACTTTTATCGTTACTTTGCATACGATTGGATACGTTATTCCGTTACATAACGATTACATGTTATTAATTACGACAGCTATAAATGTGGTTGTAGAACACTGCGTGTTTTTATTTAATAGCGTAAAAGCTATACATTTAGTTTACCTTAATCTAAACATCGTACATATTTTGTTCTAATTGAGCTGTGTACAAAGCTTTACTCTGTACATTTCTGTGTACATTTATGTTAAGCAATTGGAAAACACCTCTTTTTGCAAAATTTCTGTTATATATTTTAATTATAGCGTTATAATTTTTTTTCTATCAAAATATTTCATTTAGAGCCAAAAGTATAGATTAAGTGAAAATATAGCTATATTATAATAAAGAGGTTATGTGTATTTCTTAATTTTCTTTTTAATTTCTAACTCATATTGTAATTCAGATAGTCCTATACAATCCTATATAATCTTCTCGTTTTCTGCAAAGTATAAAAAAATTCCTACATAGTGTCAGTGTTATACATGCTATATATATATTACTTTTATTAACATTTAAACAAAAAACACTGCAAAAGTACATTTTTAGACTGATTTTTAAAAAGTAACGAAAAGTTACCTTTCGAGTAACGGTAACTGTAACGAGTTACTTTTAAAAAGCGATAACTAGTAACTGTAACTTGTTACTTTTAAAAAGTAACTTTCCATTCCCCCCCCCCCCTGAATATAATGTGTACTAATACTTATAGAAACAGTATCAGTTAAATTAATATTTTAAATCTATATTGATGAACGTTATCGAAAGACGGAGAATCAAGTTTGAAAAATAGGACAATGATTTCACAGCTACTTTTTAAAATTTCAGAAGATTACAATTTGTTAAATTTTTACATTAATTCCTCTCAAATCTTCAAAGTTAAGCTATTTATTCTTTTTCTAAGCTATATATTGATTACTGAATCCATCGTTTCATATCTACGTAAATATTTCGAGGCAAACCTCCGCAAGATATATCTCACATGTCTCACCTGCTTCTCGAGATCCATCAGGTGCCTCTTGAGTTCCTCGAGTTTTTGAAGATTTTCTAGCCGTCTCGGCGTGTCGAGATCCGCCAGTCTAGCCTGCGGGTGCAAACAAAATACACGAAACGTTTATCGCGTTGCATTAGAGATCATTTTGCTCTCCGCGTGCGAATACAAGCAACATTTGCGTTTTCGCGCGTTAAGCGACACGTTATAACTTCATGACATACAACGCAATAAAGCCGGACAATAAACACATATTTGCGTAGAAAGGCGACCCTAAGTTCGACTTGACTTTCTACTCGAATCTTGCACGTCGCGAGATCACAGGTGTATATTCCTCTATGTCCTACATTTGACGTTGAACATAGTCGTCTGAACAATGTTCTCTCTTTACAGATCGTGATTTTTTTTAGTCCAATAGTTCATGAAACTCCGAGTCGAGACTCGGGACTAAATATAGGACATGAAAGAACCAATGTATATCGCGCTTGCCTAGTAGTCAACTACACTTTGCGGAACGCGAAGTCCGTAAAGCGTAATTGAATACGTTCAATCCGTTTATTTGCGCGCGAGCGTTACGTCACGTTGTCAACAAAGGAAGAAATAATATCGATCACTCATATCGTATTATCGTCATTCGCAATCTGCGTGCATCTACAACACATCGATCTGTTCTAACACATCCTGAAAGATCTCGTCAAACTGCACGGTCGTCTGTCAAAGCGAATTATCTCTTTCTCTCTGCCTCTCTCTTTCTCTCTAACACATTAAAGCAATCGTTAAAAGCGACGCTCCTCGAGCTCGAGGAGCCTACGACGTGTCCCCGTCCTCCAGACGGCTCCGATTTGCGGCCCTAAAGGGGCCCACGGCCGCCATCGTCACCGTCACCGTCACCGTCCGTGGCTCATCTAATTGTACTGTGAAAATTTCGTGAGATCGTGTGCAAAAGTTCTCTTCGGACCTGTGCCTCGATCTCCATGTGGCACGTCTCCATCGCCTTGAGGACCGTCGCGTTCTGACGTCGCAGCTGGATCAGCAGCAGCACCAGTTCCTCGTGGGTCCTGCCGAGGAGCTCGCCGGCGGAAACGCGTACCAGCCCGGATGCGCCAGCCTGCGTCACCAGCCTGCCGCTGGCATCCGCTCTCAGGGAGCTGATGTTACTCTGTCGAGGCATGCAATCGTTCGTTAGCCATACACGCAAACAACGCAAGGGTAATCGAGCTGTGACATACGGAAATGTTACGTTACATAGAGCCGCGAGGATTGCTCAAGGGACCGCGTGAGCTTTCGAAACGGAGAAAATGAGAGGACGAGGCTTTTGTTAGAGAAAGCAAAGCGATGGATTAATTTTGCAATTATATACGGAACACACCGAGCATATACGGTGGATTTGATTGGCATGGAAGAGGAGAAAATATTATCATCGACGTAGTACGAGTTAAGCCCATGGCACATAGAAAAATGCGGTGAGGCCGTAAACGTAATCAGTAAGCGAATTGATCGCGGCCGCTTACGTTCTCAACTGTGATTGGTCAATTCGCTTACTGATTACGTTTACGACCTTACGTTTTTCTATGTGCCATAGGCTTTAAATTACCATCAACACTTCACAGCTGCGCCAATGTAGAAATATTGTAGCTGATGTATTGTCCTAAACTAAATCATCCGATTCAGTGAGATCTTTCAGAATATGCAATATACACAACTGTTGTTTATATATATCATTGACATATTTTTCCCTTTCACATATTTTTCCTCGCCTACGTAAACCAATAAACTATCGCGTCAATGTAATAAAGATATATACATAGAAATATAGAATATACGTACGTCATCTAGTTTTGTGGACCATAACTAATAAAACAGTGCAATGGAAACTGGTCGGAAACAGATTTCACGTGAATGCGAGAAATAGAGAATGTGCGGCGAGCCGCACTGGCCCGAATTACACGACGGTAGCTCGTTTAGCTGTATCGAAATTTCAGCCGGTGGTTTTATGTCAGTTGTGTCTGCGAGATTGTACGCAAACTCTTTTTAACTGCTGCAGAATTTCTCGGCGAGAGCCTAGGCAAACGGGGATTACCGCTTAGCCGATCTCTTTCCGTCTGCCATTTTGCATTCGTCCCCCTGTGTTCCCAAACCGCTACGTTTTAGCGGCTTTTACGGTTGGATTTGTGGTAGCTTCAGAGGCGAGGCGAGAGGCGGATGACCAGATCGTGTAATACGACGGAAGGCAACGCGACGTAAATAGTGGAATGGAACGCGATACAAATAATTGCTGAAATAACAACGGTTATCGAACAGTAATTTGTTGAATATTTGCGTTGCGCGAGGCAATTGCGTAAATAAATAATAATAAGTGACACGCTATCAATTTACGTGTAACTGCGTGACTCATTCAGCTGAGTATCCTGCCTGCATTCACGTCAAACAATATCGTTTGTGTATCGATATTATTTCGTCAGTGAAATAAAATTCAAAATTTATTTCTGATCGCGTATAAATAACACATCACTCAATAAGTCCCGGGCTTGACATAATAGATGGCGCACTAATAACAAATCCATATGATTTTTAGAAAGTACTAAACCTTCAAACAAACGTGTCAAAATTTTAGCTCAATCGGACCTTTACTTTACAAGTTATAATCGTTTAAATGACGTTACTTTTGTCGAATTTGGGTGACAATGATACTGAAGAGCGTTCAGTATCATTTGTGTTTTTACGACCGTGTTTAAAGTCAGCATTATACCACCTCTTAACTGTTGTTTCCGACGGAGCAGAATCCGAATAACACTTATCAAGCCATTGCTTTGCTTGAACGGTATTTTTTCCCATCAGGAAGCAATACTTCATCAACACACGAAATTAAGATTTTTCCATTGTTTTGAAAAATGCAAAAGTAGCGTCACTTAAATCACTGTAACTTGTAAAGTAAGGGTTCGATTGAGCTAAAATTTTGACACGTATGTTTGAAGGTTTAGTACTTTCTAAAAATCATATGAATTTGTTATTAGTGCGCCATCTATTATGTCAGGCCCGGGACTTATTGAGTGATGTGTTACCTATCCCTTTAGCTTAAATTTGCGTCGCTCGATACAAAAGTATTATGTAAGAACCTTTATATTTATTTCTGACCATTCCTTCTCTTTTATATCCCTCAATTTTAAAAGGTAACTAGTTCAGACTCTCGTGTTTATCTATAACGTTCGACTTTCAAGAGTAATTTCGAAGCTCCGAGCAAATTGGCCGAACGGTCGTATCTCTATAGTGTGCCATCGTAAGAATTTCTAAAGATCGTAGAAAAGCGAAGAAACGGAGGGCGCGCCATAGTTTTCTATTACTTTCCAATTTTCTAATACGCCTCTCTGGCCGAGGGGGAGACGACGAGCCAGAGGCGACGTACAAATTCTCATAGACATATCGACACGGACGAGCGCAAACAGATACAGGTCATGCCGATGAGGTTCGATGCACGTAGCATCGCTGCAGCGAAGGAACGGTGTACGAATGAAATTCGTGGCAATCACCATTGGATCGTAGTTTTCTTCGCGCAAACGAAAATACGCCTTCTTTATTTTAACAGACAGAGGTCCCAAAAGATAGCTCGTACGCTTTTCGCATTCCAGTGGAATCTTCGCCGGTCGCGGTATATCTTTGCCGCGAGGTCGTGCCATCTGTATTCGCGAGATATACCGGAGCGAGATCGGCATTCCCTTGTCAGGAATGGTCGTTCAGCGAATCCTAAATCCTTCGCCACGCGTTCAAGTACGTCAACATGACCGCGCGCGAGGTGTACGACGCGAAGCACGTCGCGAAAAGGAAAGGCACGCTCACGTTTGCTCATTGTATCGCCAAGGACAATTCCTCCTTAAACAAGCAGCGTTCTTGTAGAAAGCCGAGGAATTTTCAATTTGCCGCATTCTGTTGCGGCTTAATGCCTGTCGGCTTTTATTTTTTTATCTTTCATGTATAATTCAGGGTTTGCCACGAAACTGGGCAAATCAGGGAAAAGTCACGAAATTTTCTTAAGAAGATTAAAATTCTTGGTTCTAAAGAAGTTTTATATACCCGTCGCATCTCTGTACGTAGTATTTTGGAATACTATACCAACTTAACAATTAAATGCAAGCAGTGTCAGCAACATTAATAGTAATTTACATTATTATGTTGAATTGCTCTCTCAACAAAATATTTAATATTTTGGTTTCCAAGTCAGAGAACGACAATATAAAAAGTTTCTAAATATTATTGAAATTTAAGAAAAATTATGAAATTTTAGGACGAGGAATTCGCAGCAACCACCCTATGTAAAATTATTAAATATAAACGCATGTTGTGTTAAGTGTATAAAAGATATTTCTTCTTTTATAACATCGACTTGAAAAAGTCTCCACTTCACTTCCTCGAAAGTGCAAACAAAGCGTGGTGTCTTCAAGTTTAACAACAGAAAGATCCTGGACGTTTGCGTTGAACTTTGTCCTCAGAATGTTCAGAGAAAAGTCTCCGGAGGTCACTTTCCATCCTTCCTAATTTCAAATCCTTAACTCCAAACGAACGTATCAAACAAAGTTACTTGATCACACTCCAGAGATATAGTCACCTCTGTGTGATGTCTCTCAAATTCTTCTATTTTACCTGTTTGCGCTCTGGAAGTTCCTACGTTTTTCTCACAGATTAGCCAGATGGGGAATGCTTGAATTCACAGAAAAAAAAAAAAAAACTGAAGAAATTTCCACCTCGAACTTACAAATCTCGCGTCGGGGTGACGGACGGGAAGCGGTATGGCGCGCGTCGAGCGACGCTTCGGCGGGCGGACTGGCGTCATGCCCGGTCGGATCGGTTAGCTTGTTCGTCGACCGACCAGCCGGTTGCATAGTGTGCATCGCCGCCTTGCCTGGTTCGCCCGGTGCCCGGCGTTTTGTACCTTTTGCCCCCGAAGGGCCCGGTCGTCTCTCGACCACACGCGGGCATGCTCGCCGACGAAAGTTCGAAGCTGCTTCGTGTTCCTCTCGCTTCATCGCGACTCTTTCATTCCGCGAACGTTCTCCCATCGACTTCTATTAGCCATTAGAACGATGACGTGGATCAACAAACGATATTCACACGTGGTAACGGACGTCTCGCGTGCATCTCTTGCGGTAACATGTTCGCGGTTGACGTGTTCTTAAGATGCGAAGTGTCGGTTTACGTGGGATGATGATTCGCGGTTTAACGTTATATCGCGATGGTTCGATCGATGAAGGGGACAAAAATGATATTTTGCGACTTTTGTGTTTTGTAATACGATCGTTAGAGTCGTAGTGGTCGACGGTAAGTTAAAACTCACGAGACGTGATTGATTTTCGAATGCCACACAGAAAAAATGATTTTGCTGAAGTGTCTAAAAATTTAGTTACATACGGATCTGAAGATAATTTTGTTGGACTAGTAAAATAGCTATGTACGGGAATCAGCAATGTTGTAAAACGTTTTAATATTCTAACAATCAGTTTGAGCATCCTACATAATCATTTTAATAATTCATAATAATAAAAGGGCAAAGAAGAGTCGATTTAAATTAACTAAAAATAAAATTAAATTAAATTAAACTAATGACATATTTAATTCTAAATTAAGGCTACAAGTCTTATATTAAAATTTACGATTTTACAAACAAATAATATTTAACTTAAAACTAACTATAATATAGTGCTTAAAATTAAAATTAAAATTGACAAGTTTCGACTCCTAGATTGAGTCCTCTTCAGAATTCGAATCATCTTATTTATGAATAATATTGTAGATTTTGTAATTTTAGTTAGTTTTAAGTTAAATATTATTTGTTTGTAAAATCGTAAATTTTTAATCTTAATTTAGAATTAAATATGTCATTAGTTTTATTTTATTTTATTTGTAGTTAATTGACTCTTCTTTGCCCTTTTATTATTATGGATTGTTGTTTATACTAAGAATCCTTGTTGAATTTTAAATTAATTATTTTAATAGTCCGAAAAAATTATTTTCAAATTAAGATACCTCAACAAAACTATTTTTTTCATTGTAGTCTTTCAATCTGAATTGCTGTTGAAAATGAAAGAGGAGAAATTAAGAATATTCTTGTAAAACTAGGAGAATCTTGATGACTTATCTCGCCAGTCTCCGACGCGACCACATTGTACGCAGCGCCACCGCACTTTACAGACGGTTTTTCACAGATTCTACATTGCCGTAATAAATAACATATTACGTCAGAGCTATTCTCCTGCGATAAGATGTCGTCGTGAGGAACGACGAATTTGTGTAGAAGGATGAATGCCGTGCCATCGTGCGCAGACGGTGAAATTCATTGTGCACGAAGCTTAAGACCCGTCTGCAGTTCCTTGGCACGGTGCCCTTGCTGACCGATGCTGACCGTATGCAGGATCGACCCTGGACCTCATGTTTCTCGTTTGTCTTTTTCTCCGCCGTCCCTGTCGCTCTCTTCGCTTCTCTTTTCTCTCTCCTTCCCTCGCCCTCCCCTTTCGTCCTGGCCCTCTTGCCACCCTTCGCCACTCCATTGTATGTAATGGCGCCAGGACGACGACACTCGGGTCGTTACTTTCTTGCCTCCTCGTGTACCGCACGTTTAAGATAAGCTCGCGTTAAGAAACCGATGGGTTCTCGTCCGAATTTGCTTGTTCACGGGGCGAAAAATCCGCTTCTCGATCGAATCTGAGTATTCGCTGTTGCGAGAGAGGCCGAGAAATCGTGCCGAAGAATGCCGTCTAGCAGGATTACTTGTAACACGAACTTGTAAATTCCTCAAACCGCGCTTAGAATTTTATGACGCTACGCACTGAAGGAGCGACTTGAAGAAAGATGTAAGGCACAATCGTACAAGTTCACTAGTTATTTTACTGCGACCACACGAACCTAAACGAAAAAGTTCTCGGAGTTCTGCTCAGTACTGGAATTTTGTAACTCTTAACAATATTATCGGTATCGTTATATTAAAATACACATATTTGATACCTCTTATTAACCATTATTTAAAATTTTAACACAAAAATTGACTTTTGACATTCATTATGAATTATCCTAATTTGAAAAATCTTTTAAATTTACGTACAATGTCGGCAATAATTCAGTAAAAATAAGTAACAATTTAGATAAAATATTTCGAGAAGAGAGAAATCGAGGAGTCAGTGAGAGATGTTTTGTCTTAATTATATTGGAATAAGGAATTTTTTGTTGAACGTCTGAAGAGGACTCAAACCAAGAGTCGAAACTTGTTACGACATATTTATACATCGAGCGATTTTTTATATATTGACCGATATTCTTATTTTTAATATTGTCAAAAGCGGCTAAGTATTTTATTGTATTCTTTTTCTTTAAAATTCATATTATATTTTTAATGTTATAATCGCTTTCTTGTTTACTTACGAATTGACTCTTATTGTCCTTCACCTCGTTTTAATTAATATTTCGAGAAAATGGAAAAAATATACATCTAATATTTTTTTACAGTCAAAACTGTATTATCGTCGTGTATATTGATAGATACAAAATAATTGTAATTACTACATTTAAAATTATTTTTTAGGATAATATTATATAGTTACAATTATTTAAATCATGCAAATATAGTCAATTGTGTTATTAATAACAGTTACACACACTGCTAAAAAATCTTTAGTTTTTTCTAAACACATTTTTCAGTTATTATTACCACATAAATAGTAAACGAATTTTAAAAAAATTATATTTACTATATAAATGCTATTACATTTACTGAATAAAAATGTTTATTTATCATTTATATTTTAATATTTTACTGTATTAATATTTCAAATTATCATAATTTATAGTGTAATTTTTTTATGTTTAAATATATACTATAGGTATGTATAGTTATTATTACTAACATTATAACAGTAATAAATATAAAAATGAAGTTTCTGCCCATAATTATTTTATCTTATAATTATAGTCATAAATACTACACATTTTTCCTCTTACAATTAGTACAGATATTATATATGATAAAAAAAAGTAACGAAAATGTATAACGTACCGATATTATCATTAAAAATCACCAAATTTCAGTGTAATTCTCGACTGACAGCTGACTTCATTTTTCCTATTCATTTTTGATCGCAAGATCCATGATCTGCTGCATTTAACGACGAAACGACAGTGATGACCTATTTTGTATTCAGGATCATATGGATCAATGTGATCCTGTTTGTAAATTACATGAGAAATTGATCAGCGATAACTTCATCAAAATTAATTAAAATTGTTTTTTGCTTTGAAAAGTCGAAAGAGCCGAGGAAAATTCGTCTGGCGTTTATTGCGCACGATATATATCGTAGCGCAAACATTATCAATCCCGTTTACAACGCGATGCGTACCGTGTGTGTAACATGCGAAGGTGAGAGTCTTTCTCTCGGGGCAACATTTTAATTAATTGAGCTAATGGAATTTACATGCTGCGATGATGATATGCAGGGTATGCCGCGTCAATAAAACGGATAGTGTGTGCGTTTGCATGACAAAAGACAAAAAGACATTTATAGATATAGAAACAGAAAAACGGCAAACCGTCGATCGTGCAACGTTCGCGGAAGAATTCGCCATTTCGTTTCCGGTAATTCGATCTCGACGCGAGAACTCGGTCCACCAATAATATATAAATCGGAGATTTCCAAGCTCGTCGCCTTTTTACACGGACAATAAAACTCGTGTTGTGAACGCGCTACTGTGCTACACGTATATACGTAATTTATTTTTACGAGTTGGAGGATTAGCGAGAGGGAGAGAGAGAGAGAGAGTAAGCCGTACGCTCGTAAACAAACCACAAGCAATTTGCGAGAATGTCAGACTTTACCGCGGAACCGAACCGAATCGCCGTCGGATGTTAGCCATCAGCGAGACTTGGTGCGTGATACAGGTGACACTTTTACGAAGCGTGTGCGTTCGCAATCGTCCCCCGGCCATAAATTTCCCGTTCGCAGTGACTGGCCGTTGCGACGACGGCATGGTTAATTCACGCGCGCGACCGTTGCACGATCGATGCCGCGAATGGACGCGCGAATTTCCTCTCTCCATCCATCATGCTCTGCCATGCCAATCGGGATCGACAGGATTGGAGACCGTCTAATAAGAATCTGGACATGGGTGAGAAAGCCACCCTTGATTGGTCCGCCTTGTTTTAACAATTTCTGAGAGAGAGAAATAGATAAGAAAAAATATAATAGAATGGGAAAGAAAAAGAAATAGCAAATGTACGTTATTCTCTCTTACAGACTTTTTTTTGTTAAAACTATACTACCCTGGATACAAAACTACGGACTCGTATCCAGACTCTTATTGGAAGGTCGCTAGACTAGAGCTCTACATGCAAACAAAATAGTGCAAAGATCTACCATGTTTTTGCCTCAATAACCATATTAAATAATTACTAAGCGCTATTGGACGCTATAGATTATCGAATTAAAAATGACGGTCGAAGTAACCAATGAGAAAGTTGTGAGCATTCGGCTCAGATAAAAGGTCTGCGCTAGTCTTTTATAAATACAGAGCTCTACTCTAGACGGGGCGCTCTTTCGCACCAAAAGGCGTTAAGATGACTCGCTCATTGCATTTACTCACCCTTTTATGCAGCAGCTCGCTGCAATCCGCACGTGATCGCTGCTGGCCTTGTCTTGGACCTGTCATCGTGCCCCCGCCGCGGTCGACCTCCCTGCCGATCGGGCTGATCATTTTTCTCTCACCTGCGAGCAGAAAGGAAGACAAGTTACGCAGGAGAAAGCCGTCGGAAGAGGAAGTCGCGTATTTCTGAGCGTGTTGTAACGAGCGAAAGGATCTGTGAGACCGGAAATATCGAAATCGACTGATATTCTCGAAGATTTTTTTCTTTGTTCTGCCCCCCCATTGTAATAACGATCGAGTAGATTGACTTTCTCTTTAATCACGTGAATGGCAGTCGTTTGTATTAGCGCCTTAAAGCGCCGGAACTGTCGGAGCTACTGCCTTTCGTTATTATATTGCATCCGTTACAGGATGTCGCGGAATGCATTATGTTCAGCCACAGATTGCCACAGAATTTTTCTGAGGAATTTTAAAATGCTTTCTTAGCAAGAATTTACTAAGTTAATGATTTTTTGATATTATACAATACATTTCAGTGCAATTAAATTATTATTATATTATATATATTCTTTTACTTCATCATAAATTCAGTTTTCTTCATTTTTTAAATATCTTTTGAAAGATAAGTATATGGATATTGAGACATTAGCATACTTGTTCTGACTATTCACAATCTGTGGCTAGACTGAACGATAATGAATCTGGGACGCCTTGTATAGGATATTCAAATGCCTGCAGAAATGTTCCGCAGCTGCGACCGTTAGACGCGTCATAAAATGGAGGAGCACGGACTTCCGTCTAACGCAGAAAATTGCGCAGCTATTGTACCTATACAGATACAATCGGATTGCACAAAGAAAATTCTTGGTGGACCGTGGTATTTAAATTGTGCTGCTTCCTCCATTCTTTTTGGAAGAAGATATTCGCCAGGAGATATCATCCAGGAGCATCGTTCGTGTTTTCAAAAAATTACAATGCCCTTCCGATTTTCTCAGCATCAGATTCGATTCTCCAAACGCAGTCGAGAGAAAGAAAGGGAATTGGCTGAAATAATCGTATCACTTATTCATCTTCAAAATATTCGTCGTTACAAACTTACAATTTTTTTTTTCAATTGAAAAGGAATAACGGATAGTCTAATTAAGATCTCTCTTACGATTTCTCCGTTAAAGCCGCCCCGTAATGTTCGCACGATAATATTGTGCAACCTCAATTCGTGTGTTCCTCCGTGGTTGAATTATCCGATATCGATCATGCGTACCTTTGCGTAGTTAGACAGGATGCATACACACGAGATTTCCATTATTCCACGCTGTGCATTAGATGGGTGGCACACAAACCTTACCGGGACAGCACTGCCACGGATCTTCGGATAATTAACCCCGGGCGCCCGCTGAAATTCTCGACCTAAATTTATGTGCTTTTCAGGCGGTTCGGCAATCTCGCGATTCAGAGCAGACGTTAAATCGCCGCTTAATCTCGCGGGTATTAATCGCTCATCCGCCGAGCGAGGCTCCGTTCATCATTCGTAAGTTCGCACGAACCGAACGTTCCAGACGAGCCGGGTTAGAGACCAGCTTTGAATATTGGAGGTAGAGATTTGCTGTAGTGATAAATTACGTGGAATATTTAACATAAAATATGAACATACTCTGCATAATAAAATAACATAGGTACATTGGACACTTAATTTTAAAAGTAGCAACAATACTTGGAGTGCAATTATTTTATTATCTTTTGTCATAATTAAATTCATTTATTAAGCATTACAGTTTCTTCGGAAAGGACGTTTTGACACATTTCGGGACATCTTCAAGGATGATTTAATGATGCAGATATTTAATAACCAGGTTCAATCATTTCTTTAACATTCGTTCTACATTTTTCATACTTCTGACTTTCATACATTATGACTGCAAATTTTATTAATTGTATTTTATAATTCAGACTGGTCTTACGTTCATTACAATTGGAGGCCAGATCAATTTAACCAATTTCACAATTTAACGAATTTTAATGCTGCAAAGTGACTGCAGAGTACCATATTTGACCAGAGAGATCACTGTTTGAGCATAAAACAAACTTCATTATCATTGTTCAGGATGGCCCGAAATGTGATCGAAACGTCTGATCCGAAAAAATTGAAATGTTTAATCAATTTGAATGTTTAATAATGTAATAAATATAATATTAAGTAATAATTGCGGCTCCAAAATCGGGTAGTATACTCTTATTGCCTATATTGTTACTATTTTTTTTTTAACAAAAACCTTTGGTAATACATGATGTTTCCTCACTGCGTATTGCAGAATTTGTGCTACGAAATTAAGATAATAATTATACGCGAAGTTTTACGAAAATTTATCGTGAATACTTTGAAAAAAATCTGATTAATTAGCGCGCTTAGCGAGCCATTAATTCCGCATAGCGCAATGTGTCCGGAACGTTGAAGGATCATTTTATGAACAACGTGGACGTTGTTGCCTTTGGCATTGTTTTTGTCAACGTTATTAATTAGCGTTTACACTCTTGTACGCTATGAAAAGAAGGAAAGGCGATATAGGCGCGCTAACTCGCTCGGAGACGTTATTACGACAAACCCGGTCGACGTCGTAATTCTTTTTCCTACCCGTCAAATTTACCGTCGCGAAAGCGATTCGTGTTACGATCAACAATATATTAATTGCGCCTTAACCAACTTCGAGTTCGAAGCAAAAGTTTGAGTTCTTTCATAAAGCCGGATTCTCCGGAGTAGCCGTCGGCAATTAATCGCCTCGCCGCCTGCTTGGTTCATAGGTCGGTTCATCGAAAAGTTACCGTGAAGACCGTGGAGAATATCGAGCAGATCGATAAATTATAGTACAAAGGAAAACTTACTTGGACTGTGCACGCGTATCTCGCTGTCGCTGGGACTGGAAACACGATGGTCGTTTAACGAAGTGACCCGCAAGTGTCCGATCGGGCTGATCAATCGCTGAGTGGAATGACCGCTCGGCGATGCTAACCTCAGGTCCCTCATGTCATTACCTATAACCCTGAAATTTGACGAACAGGTCAGTGGGCCGATTCGTAGAAGGCCGCCGTGCTTGAAATGATATCCTAAAGTGACCTAATGTGGAAAAAAGCTATGGAAGGGAGAAAATTAAGTCGCTGAACGTTTAAAAAAGAAAATACGATGCTCTCGTACAGTGGTTCTCAAAAATCATCGTTTTGTACTGTTAAATTTATAAATATCAATTTATACCGAATTTGAGTTATTTTTAATCATTTCTATAGGTCGTCACTGCTTTTAATCAACGTGTCGTTAATTTAACTAAAACATTGAGTTGAACAATTTAATTCGAGAGAATGTATTATTAAATTTGATTCAAATTTAGTTCATTATTTACTGATTATACGTTAATGTACACTATTTTCTCTTCTGTAGTTATCTACTTTAAACATAACTACACAAATGGATTGATTTACATTTTGACACACATGGAAGTAACAAAATAACAAAATGTTAATTTCAAGAATTGAGTTATTTCTTCCACTGCTCCTTCGATTCTAACAATACACTGCATAAAGGCGCAAGCACGGAGTTTTGCCTAAAGCCGTAATTACACTAGCGATTGTGCGATTGTAATTGACAATTGAGGATTACTTTTTAATCAGTTAGAGCAAAGCAATCGGTTTGCTCTAATTGGTTGAAAAGTAATCCTCAATTGTCAATTACAATCGCACAATCGCTAGTGTGATTACAGTTTAACGCATAACGCATGATGTATGATATAAGAAAACAAAAACCAATCAAAGTTTTTCATTTCCTTCCTTTCCATGAAAAAAAAGAATAAGAGACTCTGATTGATTGATTCTCTTACACTTTAAGCATTATGCGTTATGCAGAGGCCTATGCGGCCTTCGGCATTAACGTTATGAATTTATGGTCATTAAATACGTTAAATAAATATTGGCAGTTTCCGAATCGACGTTCCGCGATCCCAAATTGATACTACGACAAGCGCATTATCTTCTTACAATTTATATCGACAGGAGCCTTGTCGATTAATTATCAGAAAAATGTTTACCATCCGAAACAAATAAACGTGGTTACGCGATACAACAGAAATTAGATTCACCGTGGAGGTAAACCGCGACACAAATACATACGAGAAAATTGTATTACCAAGGTGACGCGGTTTAGCTCACGCTTGGCAATAAATATAGCCTCGGTGAGCTCAAGTGTAGTTCTCACGTCGATTATGACATCGCAACGCCCCTCGGTCTAATTAGCGACATCTGTCTAGCTAGTCTTTCCACGAAAACGAAAATTTAAAACGAAAAAATTATAAAAAATTATTTATCTTAAAATAGATTTAAAAAATATTTGTGCTTGTTTTTTTAAGTAAAAAAGATCTTTTCAACTAAATCGAAGGAATGTAAACATCCTTTAATAAATTTTAAGAGCGTGCATTTATATAATTATAATAAGTACGTCATTATGCAAGGAACTAAATTAATTACTGTATTTACATACGATTGTACAATCCTCGCGTTATGACTTGTCAAGAACACGCGCAGGAAATTTGATCGGTTGTACATTTCGCGGTTAAACTAACAGCGCGTTGTTGTTTGCACAAGCAAACGGCGAGTAATTAAACAGCGACTTAAATGAACGAACCTATACGTAGCGAGTTATTTACGAACTAAATCGGGCGATAGCTAATCACGCTGTGTGTTTAGGTGGAAATGAGCACGCCACTGCCTTTTATGGTGATTAATTTATGCTCTTGTTCTCTACAGTCTGTTTCGACACACTATAGTTGAATAATTTTGCCTTAAAAGCAATAGAATGAGATTAGAGTCTTCAGGGTTGTGCCTTTAGTTGTATATGATAAATGATATTAGGTGTATAGATAAGTTTCCGCCGTTTTTTTATCAAAAATTGGGCATTTATTGTGAAAGAACTGTACCTAACGTTTTATTCGAAGTATTGTCCATCGCTAGACATTACTTTTTTCCATCTTTCTGGTAATTGGTGGATTCCACGTCGAAAAAACAAAAACGTCGAAACTACGTTCTTTGTCTTCAACGTCAAATTTACCGTTCTTAAACTCACGGCAACTTCTTTCACTTAAGGCAGCCTCATCTGCATATGCTTCTACAAGCAATCGATGCGCCTCAGCTATAGATTTCTTCAAATTAAAGAAGCTCCCGCAAATGACGCTTATTCAGCTCAAAACTCGACACATTTTCACACGAAAAAAGATACATGATGCTGATAGAAAATCGCTAATATTTCAAGGTTATGTTGTTGCCAGATGTCCAACCTTACGATATGACGTTTTACAGCAGACAATTTTAACCATAACATACTGGTGGCGCCATCTTTTGTCAAACGGCGGAAACTTATTTATACTCCTAATATAATTCTGCGTCATAATAATATATCTGTCTACAGTCGAATGTGTGATCTTTCCACACACAAGGGTACAGACATTCGGCTGCTCGAGGCATTTCTACTAGTTACCACCTCAAAGTAACCCAACAGTCGAGCAACTTAGGTAGCAGAATTGGATGGCAGGGTTGCGGCCGCGCGAGTACGCGTTCGCTAATAAGTTTCCCTATTACGGGGTGCGATAGGGGCGGCGGTTTAATTACAGTGTGCCGAAACTTCGTTATACAAATACCTGGGAGGGTCGGCTTTGAGTCTACTTACATGCCCGGGCATTTGCCGATGTCGCCGTTGCTGGCGGCTCTCAGCATATGGACAGTGGATTCGTTCTCCAGCTGCCTCATAGGCGATTGCTGTTGCTGCTGCTGCGGAGTCGAGTGATGGAGCGGAAGCGGTTGCTGTCGATGGTTGCTGCCGGTACTGTTTCTCGGTAGCGGAAGAGTGGACACCACCGTCGGCGGTTGAGTCAGCGTTCTTTGAGGCAGATGAGACGTGCTGACGGCTCTCGGCGGAAGCGGGTCTCTGCCTATCACGGATCCCGAGCCGGACGCTGCGGAGAAAGAAACGTGCATGTGAAAATTCTATCGTATGATTACATATATATGTTCCAAGAAGCCTTTATTATTATAGTACGCGAGTTAGACTCTGAAGCGAGATTTCATATGAGACGTTACGCTAATTGAGCCTTGCGTGTACACGGTGAAATCTCGGCAAGCATCCTTGGATTGCGAGGGATCGGTATGGGGGGGCCGTTCAGGAAACGTCTGTCTCGCTTGAATAGGAAAGATGAGAAAAATATGTGAGAAACTAGTATGGATATCGGATTGAGTAATGCCTATCATATAGCTTCTATCGCTCGCCTTCGGCGAACAACCAGTCAGCCGTTACCAGTCATAAGTGAAGAATGCACAAAACGATATATACGATTCCTTAAGATTTTACGATTGATTATATAAACGCAAATCGAATTGAATAGGATTTACACAGTATAAAGTATAATTACGTTAAACCAAATGTCTACGCCGGATTATGTTTCTGTAAACGTAGTTTTCCACCACAGTAAGTAGTTAGATACGAAGAGAATATTGTAGTTAAAATTACATAAAGAACAGGAGTCTTACTGTATAAACTGTTAAATCCATAATGTCAAATTAAACTTAATTTGAGTTATTTTTAATCATTTTTACAGATTAATTTAACTAAAACAATACAGTTAAACAATTTAACTCAAGAAAATGTATTAAATTCGATTTACATTTAGTTTATTATTTGCTATATGCTAATAAGTGCATACATTAATATGAACGTTGTTTACTTTGAAGCTAACCACGTGCAGAAATGAATTGATTTACATTTTGACACACATAGAAGTTAAAAATAACAAAATATTATTTAACTGAAGAGATTGGCCAGAGTTACCATTGCTCTTTTGATATGTAACAATGCAATATTTTGTTGTAAAAGTGAAATAGTGGGTATTATAATATTATTAAATGTAATAAATCTTATATATTATTAAATATAATAAATTATTAAATAATGTCACAATAACATAATATGTATACGTTGATTAAAATTCAATTAGGTCTGAGAAACTCAACATAGAGTCGATGTATGTGTACCATATAATTCTAGGATTAAAATTTGTGTATATATGTACATATACAGGGTGAGGAAAAAGTATAGAAACCCTGAAAAATCTCAAAAAATATAAGTTTTACAGAAAAACGTTTCAAATAAAAGTTGTAGGGTTCAAAAAGGTCTATTCAATTGTCTGATCAGTTTAACCCAGGCTGGCGTCGTTGAGGTTAAGTCACCTTGAACTTTTTAAATGGAACACCCTTTTTTTATTACATATTCTTATAGTCCTTCTCAATACCTTTTCAAAGCACTATAATTTTATTCATTTTGGGTCAGTCGTTTCAAAGTTATTAAGTATTTTACAGTAAGAAGTAATAGACACCCGAAAATAAGATCGGAGGATGATCCAGCCAACTAAGACAAGATCGGAGGATCATTTTCTGTAAAACTTATATTTTTTGAGATTTTTCAGGGTTTCCATACTTTTTTCCTCACCCTGTACATCTATATACAAGACTCGCCTATTTTCCTAAAAGCTTTAAACACTCTCAAAATTATTTCCTCCCTCCAGGAAATTTATTTGAAAGTAAATGAAATATGCGAAATGCAAGAGATTCTAGAGTAGATTCAAACTTGGACGATCGAATCTCACGTTGGCAAGTCCTCGCTATGCCGGATGCATGCAGTGAACATGGGAATAGTACAGAATGAAATTGACAGACACAGAACGAGTGGCAGAACGGAAACGCGTGACGCTCTGGGGAGGTGGCGGCGCGCGGTGATAGCAGGGCATTGCGTTTGAGAACGAGCTGACGAGAGAAAGAGGAAAGGACAATTTATCAGGCGCAATTAAGTCAACCTCCGGAACCAGGCGAGGATGTAGCGTTCGGTTACGTAAGGCTCCGGACCATTGGACTGGGGAACCGAACTCGCGGCGATGATCGCGGCTACGCAATTCGAGTGCATTCGCGCGGAGTGACTCCTAGTTTTTTTCTTTCTCTCCCGCGCGCTCTCGTAACTCGTAACACGAATCGTTTTACGAACAGGTTTCCCGCGATAGAAAGAATGGAATGAGAGTCGATTGTCTATTGTTGAGAAAATCGGTAGCGATCATCCGGAATTCAATCGATGCGGAATGCGTTGGCAATCCGTTGTTGGCGAGAATCATCGCGGACTTGTAGAGAGACCAGGGCGATTCAACGGACAATGAACGCGCGCGCGCGCATACGAGGGAACAAATCGCGCGGATCCGCGTACCGGCTACACGCACGTCTGGCATTTGCCCGACGATCGAATCGATGGAATATCTGTCGTGTGACGATCGTTCACGGTTTAATTCTGCGTTCACGCTCAGACTGACGCCGGGAATGCAAACGACCCAGCGCGATGCCATATGGGCGCAGCAGGAAACTCCTCTCGCACTTCGCGCATAATAGACGCGGTATTCAATCTGTCGAGTGTGCGTGGACCGATAGCGCGCGACTCTCCCGATGATAAAGACGTCGCGCGCGATTTGAAATTCCGTTCTCCAGTCACGATCGGACCATATTTGCAGATTGATATGGCCGAGATTTTCTCTGTTTGTCGGTGCGGCTCATAAACTCGTTCGTGTAGAAGCGAGGATATCTGAGAGCTGAAGATTACATTGCATATCCTTAAACACCTGTGCCTTGCATATAGGTTTCGTTGAACCACAGATGGCTTCTTTTATTTATCCTCTTTACATCACAAGTGGATGTTACAACGCAGCGAGACGTTTATGGAGTTGGTCCGTTTTAACCTGTCGCATCCGGGCTACGCAATTGAGAAATTCATGAGCAATAAAACTAAAATGAGAGTCTTATTATGCATAGAGTATATCGCGAGATGTGGTAACTTCTCCGGCGGGAATAACTTTATGCCGAGAATGATAAAAGATTTCAGAAGACTTGTGTTTCATTCCGTGTGCAAGAATAATCGGCGAGCAAACGAAAAATCGCTTTCGAAAATACGAACTATTTTCTTGTGACTTCTATATATAATGGCTCCGGAAGTTTATTTCTCTGTTCCCAGTCATCTTCAATGCAATTCTACTCTGTTACACTTTGTTTTGAATCAACAATCGGTTCGCATTTTCTGCCCATGAAATTACAGACGTGCGAATATACCGCTCATCTGTTGCAATAATTTAAGAAACAAAGATTTCTGGAAAAAAAAAAATATATATATATATATATAAGTTTAAATATTTTAATTATTAAAATTCTGTATACAGAAAAAAGTTATTCTCAACTTAAAATGATTATATTTCATTCAACGCAATCATTGTTTCCTATATAAGCAACAATATAAAGTTTTTTTTAAAGAATTTGATAATCTCAACTTTCAACAATGTTATATTCTTATGTCAAAGTTATAATAGTTACCTGAAAAGCTCAATATGATTATTTTGATAATAACAGTATTTTCTTTCAACATTTAAAGAATCATATCAAGAAGAGGTAAAACTGTTATTTTTGCTCTAATTTTATGTAGTGTTAAAACGTTAAACTTCTTTTAAGAATATATTTGTTTTTATTAAATATGACATAATAAAGTTACTTGGAATATATTATAGAATAATAATTGATATCGTTTAATCACTAATATGATAACTTTTTTTTAACAATACAACAAGATTCGTAAATATTAAAGAACATTCGAAATAAGGCTAAGGAATTGTTATTACGAAATTTTTCAATCAGACAATTCAATAATATGAACAGTTTTTTTCAAGTGTAAGATATAGTCAAATAAAAATATAATTTAATTTTAATTTAAAGATATTTTAATTTTCGATTTAAATATATTGTAATTTTCTATCCGATATTATTTCCTCTCAAATCAAGAAAATTATTATTGAATAATGAGAATATATTCTTCTTGGTGTAACTAGTTCAAACATCTTCATGTAAGCAAATTATGTCGATTTAACGTTATATAATCTTATTTCAAGCCTTATATGTCGAAAATAAAGATATTCTCAAAATAAGAATATTCTTTTTTTCTATGTAATATCAATTTTAAAGTAAAATTTTGACGTAATAACTAACTGTAGAAAAATAAAAATATATTTTGAGTTATATTCTTCCTTTTTTCTCTATATTTTCGTCTTTTTACAAGCAACTAAACAACGACAATTTTTTAATTGTCGTTGTTGTAGCAAATGATCGATATATGTATTGTTTTTTTGTTAATACCGTGAGATATGTGGGTTGGTGCGAATCAACCCACCAACAATAACTCAAAGAGATGCATTTTTCAAGCGAAATGTCCATGTATAGCATGCAACATTTTTCACCTTTATAAGCCGTGTAGTTTGGATGCGCAAAGTTCTCTCGCGGAATCGTTCAATCCAGTCTGTATGACGAAAAAACTCGAACGTGCAAACTATGCGCGTTTATATCGACTGACCGTGGACAATTGACGGTGTGACTCCGTAGTTGGTGGAATGCGTGACGACGCATCCGGGATGCCGGCGATTTGCGCGGATTCATCGTTATGCAGCGAATGGACACGCGAGCGGGATGACTCTGTGACAATTCCTATATCGATAACCAACCGCGACGTGCGTCGTTCGATTTGATTAAATCGAGCTCGAACTTCCCAAACGACGTCGTATTTCCTTTACGCAATCCTAAATGCGTTTCCCGTTTCTTGGCCTTCGGCGACCGGAATGCGGATGGATGGTCGGCATTGATTCGAACAAATCCTATGAATGCGTAAAGGGACGTCGCAGTAAATTCATTTGGTTTCAATCAATTCTCATCACACAAGAGATTGTAAATAAATCAACGAGTTTGCAGTTGAAAATCATGGCGATATTTATTACGAACGTTCCACGTTCTCTACTTTCTCTCTACTTTTACCTTTATTTTGTACACTTTTTAATTTTTCGCTTTATCTCGCGTTGTCCGTTCACCATCTGTCTCTGTTTTATTTTACTCTTAATTTCAATGCTGCAATATGTTTTTAGAGACCGGGCTTGCCCTAGAATTTCTAAACGCATTTATCTATGGAATATATAAAACCTATTATTCTTGTCTCTTTTAAATTTTTTTTATAAACAAATATTATTTATATAATACATATAAGTAAACATAAAAATAATTTCTATTTCTTTTTTGTGCGTTCATAATTTATATTTCTTTGTCTTAACTATTTAAAGTCAATCAAGTTTCTCCAGTCAGACATTCTTGCTGTTAACGGAAATGAAAGATCTTTTCGTAATGATAACAAAATAGTAATCATTTCAGTTTTTAAGATTGTGTCAATATTCTTAACGACTATTCTATCGTATTTGCAAGCTCGAAAAATATATGAAGGAATTTTATATTTAGAATATCGTTTAGAAGTTTTTTGAAGCTTATATGATGACATCAATTAACCAGATTTTGTTACTTACCATTGCAATTAATTTTCCGTACTAAGCATTTATTTAAATATACGAACAACAATGAAATTGTATGTTCGGACATCATATGGAATATTAATATCATATCAGGAGGAGAAAGAAATTATAATAGTTTGTATGACGACGGATAAATTAGTTAAAAATTGACGAGTACGTTGTATCAAAAAAATTTCAATTTATATTATTTGTCAGTTAAGATACAAATCGTTATGTATATTTTAGTAGCACTGAAAATGACCTAATTAGTTGAAACGTCTGTCTTTAAACATATATTATATGTATATGTATGTAAGTGATATATTATATGAAAATTAAACATTAGCAACTTATATTCAGCTTGGCCCTTTTGTATCATTTAATTTGTTTTTATTAAATTGAACTTCTTGCATTGATCTTTATAAAGTTTTTAAATTTCTTTCTTACACACAATAATAATCGTTTATCTTTTCGTTCTTTTATTCCATAATATAATCGCTACGCATTCATGCAATGAAACGCATTGGAACTGAATTGTATCGCTGTTTTCAATGCAATGCAAGTTACGATAACCATCCGGAATATTCAATGCGGACGGAGCATCGAAAATATGCAGATAATCGATAAAACGGGAGAAATAATTTAATAGATACTCAAACGGTCGATCGACGCGATTGTACTACACTAATGTACCATCTATCTCGAGCGATGCGATGGTTAAATATATACAGTCAGTGTATTATAATATTAGGTGTATAAATAAGTTTCTGCCGTTTTTTCATCAAAAATTGGGCATTTATTGTAAAAGAACGGTACCTAATGCTTTATTCGAAGTATTGTCCATCGTTAGCCACTACTTTTTCCCATCTTTCTGCTAATTGGTGGATTCCACGTCGAAATTACGTTCTTTGTCTTCGACGTCAAATTCACCGTTCTTAAACTTTTGAAACCACTCACGGCAACTTCTCTCACTTAAGGCAGCCTCACCTGCATATGCTTCTACAAGCAATCGATGCGCCTCAGCTCTGCAGATTTCTTCAAATTAAAGAAATTCCCGCAAATGACGCTTATTCAGCTCAAAACTCGACATTTTCACACGAAAAAAGGTTATATTGTTGCCAGATGTCCAATCTTACGGTATGACGTTTTACAGCAGACAATTTTAACCATAACATACTGGTGGCGCCATCTTTTTGTCAAACGGCGGAAACTTATTTGTACACCTAATAATTTAAACGTATGCGTCCGTCGACTTATTGCGAAAACCGTGCTGGAAATGTTAGACCATGTAACAGATCGGAGTGGCGTTACCCAATTTCGTTGTTTTAGAACCGGACCTCGTTTCGCGCAGCGTTACAAAATCTGCAACACGAGAAATTCAGTCGCAAGTTCCACGCCGGTTTAATTAAGCGCGGAATTCGTAGGGAAGCCGCGCGTCGCGTAGATTAAAACGAAATAAATCTTCCGAAGTTTGGAAATGCAATTAAAAATTCCAGGCATCGATTTGATCTTCCGTGCCTTGCACGTGCGCGCGTAAATATAGGTGTGCCACTTGGCACCGCGTGCAGAAAAGATCAAGGTGCACAAACGAGAGCCGTTATCCCGCGCGCATACGGGGTGTCCGTGAATTTCATGACGTTTCGAATCGGCAACGGCCATAACGAATTTCTCGTCTTGTTGTAGAATTTCTTGTCTTGTTGTTTCCGTAATACGACTGTCGCGCGAATCGTATACGTATGACGAGATGATCTCGCGAAGCGTTTCGAATTAGGAGAAGGTTCTGAGCTAGAAATTACGTTTTCACGGTAGAAAAGGTGGAAAGGGTAGTCTGTGGAATCTCCGGCTGTGCAGAATGCACGGGGATTAAAGCGGGGGTTGTTCACCTCGAATACCCTAAAAGGCGCCAGGGAGTTGGGGAACTTTCTATGGGGATTTAATGGCTGGCGTCGCGACGTCGGAAGAGCCGTCAGAGGGTTGCTGAAACGACGATGAGCATCGGCTCCAAAAGGGTGCGGATATCGTTTTCCCGGATCAGAATTCGGACGTTGAATTCGCCCGAGAGATTATGGGAAAAGGGCGATTCGCCCCTTTCGTTCGAGTGCTGTTAATAAAATTCGTGAAAACTCGTACGAAATTGCGACGGAAGAAGTACAGTGCGAGCACGTAATCCCCGACTCAACTAATTCTTACAAAGTATTTCGTAAGCTCATTTCCGACCTTGCGTTACTTTTAAATGCCATATTTATCAGCAACTTTCAACTTTTGCTTATCTCAGCATCAAATGTCGCGGTCGCGATAATGAAACAGACATTCTATACTTAATTGTCCCAATTGTCGAGTTAGAGATTACATTCCGACTGAGTTTCTCTCTCTTTGATGATTATCTACTATAGTCTCTCGAACAGAGAAGTGGCCAATCTTCCTGTCTGGTATGCTATTACAGAAATCTTTGATATGCCACTCTGTTACAGAATGAAGTAAAACAATTGTAATCTTGCTTTTTTCCTCTTGTATTAAAAGCTAAAAGGCTTCTTCCGCGCGCGTTTAACAAAATTTATTTGTTTTACTATCTCCTGTTTTACATTCGTTTTAAAATAAATTGTGAAATATTAATTAGAGATTGTATGTATTTTGTTCGTTTTCACGCTTAAAGTAATATTATATTTTCGTCCTTTGATTGGATTCCCCACAATATTATCCAATCAATATCTTTATCGTGTGACAAAAACAATGAAAATATCAGCCTAGTGCATTTAATACGAAAATGAACACAGCTGAAAAGTGCAAATGTAAAAAAAATAGAATTTAATAGAGTGTAGTTGCTCTTTTATTTTACTGTGTCTGTTTTGGTTTTTTAAATTTCTAAAATTACGATTTGTGTTGGACCGTTGATTCTTAAAAACAAGTAAATATAGGCCTAATGACGGTCAAGCTGGATTTTGAATCTTATTTTTCACAGATTTAAATTTATCATTACATCGTTATATTTTAATATGTCTTTCAACATATTTTATTAGGAAGCACAAAGCGAAGCCTATCGGTCAAAGCTAGATCAAGATGCTTATTATCATTAAGTGTGAATTTATATACCGTGTATGTAGTTCTGTCAATCGCGTGCCGAACATTTTTTCAGACTTACAACGCAACTCTAAATAACTACCGCGGTAATATCACTTTAGTTAGATTGACAATACAATCTAACAAATTTCGATGCTTATAGCATCTTATTAGATCTTAATAAGTCGTAAAATAAGATTCTATTATTTATTTTATTAGGATCTAATAAGATGCTAGAAGCATCAAAAATTGTTAGATTGCTTGTCAATTTAACTAAGTGATATTACTACGGTAGTTGATTAGAGTTGCGTTGTAAGTCTGGAAAAAAAATTTCGACACGCGATTAGGTGGACTACATACGCGGTAAATAAAATTCACACATTACTTTAGCAACCAAAATCCTGCTTGACCGTCATTAGGCCTATATTTGCTTGTTTTTAAATTTCCTTTGCAAACGTTTTCTTTAGGTGCGCCACTATAATAAGAATACCTTCGCGTGCCATTAGTGGCACAGCGCGTGTTGCGAATTGGTCACCCCCACTCTAAAGTTAAGAACGATATCTTGCGTGAAGCGACGCTGTCCGAAATCGACTCATGTGCGTGTCTTTTCCGTGTCGCGCGTCATGTGGAATCGACAAAGGTAGGCGGGCACGTGCGAATCGGGAAGGACGTGCAGGGTGGGTGCAAACAGAAATAGATCGTGGCACTTTGAACACGACGTCGACGGCGGCGGTGAGAACGTACTCTCACGGTCATTTGTATCGTCCTCGACCTGTTGCTGTTACGGTCGGACAAGAGTGTTGATTTTCCTTTTTCCCCGCTCGTACACACCGCGCCGGGCCGCCTCTGCCGCGCGCGCGTTCCGTTTTCCCGCCATTATTACGAGCGGGCTGGAAAAAGGAAGGTGAAGAAATCGTTGGCGGTGGCTCGCGTCCGGGTGTAATAAATATTTTACACCCCCGCAGCATTCCTCGAGCACTTGTTTTCTTATGGTGCTTTATCGTAACCTCGCACGGTATCGTGAGACAAAATAGGATCACGCCGTTGCGTTGTGCATCTCGCCGTAAAACTAGTAACGACTAATCCGAAGATGAAAAGGACCGGTGAGACTTGCCTCGTTAGATAATTCACGTAGAGACTTCGCGGTAATACTGCTACATATTATCTTGATTTATTTATCTAAGCCTTAGATTCTGATTCCAACAACTAAAAATAAAGAGTGCACATAATGAAAAAAATATACCTACTAAATTTTATTATAATAAATCGTTTGTTTAAATAGTGCCATCTAAATATTCACTAAATACAAAACTACACTGAAAAACATTCCTAAATTTAAATAATATTTTCCTGAATACGTTTAGTAAATATTTATTTGCAATAAGAAAATGTTTACGTAGTACTATTTGAGAAGATATAGGAAAATTTTTTTCGGTTGTATTTATTTGATACAAAAACTATTAATTTGTTTCAGCTATTATTTCTTTTTATTGAGTAAATATTGTATTTATTTATCGCAAGTAAATGTTTAGTTGGTACTATTCAAGTAAAATATTTATTAAAATTTAGTATATTTCTTCGTAATGTAGAAAAAATAGTTTTGCTGAAGTATCTAAAAATTTAGTTAGATACAACTGAAACAAATCTGAAAATGAATTTTGTTGGATATCAAAATATAAATATATTTCTAGAATGCTCAAGCTAGTTGCTAGAATGTCAAAACTTTTGGCAGCATTGCTCATCATGCTTGAATTTCTTACATAATTATTTTGATGGTCCAAAATTTTCAGATTTATACATATCTACCTAAATTTTTAGACAATTTTAACAAAATCGTTTATTTCGTGTAGCAAGCAAACGTTCGGAAGCGTTGACTATCGCGACATATTTTTTGATAGTCTATTTGTCGTTCGTTGCAATTAGATTTAGTCTTGTCTTAAACTTGCAAGACATTTCTTGACAAATACGTACAATAATAAATAAGAGAAACTAACGAATATTGCTTTATGACTTGCAAATAAAAAAAATCTTTATAAAATTCAACGTGATTCTCAAAATTATCTTAATTTTCCCGATTTCCTGAAACATTAACATACTTCGTAACGACTTTATAGCGATTATCACTTAATCACGGAAACTTATTTAAATTATACAATAACTTTATCTTATCCATTATGCAGTCCCTTCGATAGGAAGCCATGAAGTAATTTCTTACTCTTCCAATAATTCTCATTTACGTGCGTACTTGTACTTTAATGCAAGAAAGAGGTGCGCGTACAGCCACGGTTAAATTGTCCTTCGATGATGAAATCATTGTTTCTTATATGGAAAAGCAATTTAGTAAAACGACTAATCACATTGCTGATCCAGGAAACTGCTGGCAAACTACGGTTTGCCGCGGTATATATTTCCCGTGTGGATTAATCTCCGGCGTTTGAATCTCTCTCCGTCTTTCCAAGATCGCGCAACGGTCTGCCGCAATCTTGCCACTATGATTATGGTAGCAAGTAGCCACTATAGCACCGACACGAGTGTCGACTCGACGCTCCAAGTAACGGGATCTGTAGTGATCAAGTGGGTCAAGCGACGCGGTATCGTCGCTTTGTCTCATCGACCGTGTGCTTCAAAGTCCGGTTTTACCTTCCAATCATTATATTTGAGACGACATCGTGATCTCTAAGCGTGAAACGTGTATACACGAGTTAACCAGGAATTCACTTTATTAGCAAGCAACGATTCTTCTTGTACATCGATAGGAACGATAATGAGGAGATTTAACGGTGGACTGCATGAATGTTCTGAATAGTTAAGAAAATGTTGAACTAGTGGATGATGTCGCGACTAATGAAATAAGTCGTAATTCCGATAAAATCGCTTGCATTAAATAAGTTGATTGCAGTGAAAGTTGCTGTCGGACAGATTATTAAATGTCGATATCTTTTCATAATATGTGAACTGTATCGAACTCTCTACGGAGCTTATATATTGGAATTTAAACTCCAACGTATCAAGAATTAGTGAAACTGGCGCAATGAAGAAATTAATGCGCTTATAAAATGTTAAATATATAAAGAAATTGGTAACTCCATCCGTTAAATTAAATAGATAGGAATTTCTCTTATTTAATGAAATAACATTTTGTTATTTTTAATTTTCATGTAAATCCATCCATTTCTGTGGTTAATTTTAAATATATCGTTTATACTAATATGTGCATTTAGTAAATAATAATTTAAACGAGTCAAATTTAATATTATATATTTTCTTGAATTAAATTGTTTAATTTCATTGTTTTAATTATAAATTAATAACATATTGGGAAGCGCTGACTCTTGTAGAAATTGTTAAAAATAACTCAAAATAGGTATAATTTAGGTGACGTTATAACTTTAATTTCGATATCATCGACTTGTACGAAGATATCGATTGTGGAGTGACAAATGATGAATAAAAATTAAAGCTGTATGGAATTGTCATAAGAAAATATTCGTGTTTTATCCGAGTACGGTTGCTTGTTGAGCAAGAGTCATGTTTACCTAGGCGCCTAATGACACTTCTTGCTGTTACACCGTTAACTGAAAAGTGCAAAAATGTCGCGACCGGAGCGTTTTCAAGTTAAGACCGTCCTTTACATTTTACGAACGTCGTAAAAGGGTCGTTGAAAGCGTGTTAGCTGACAAACGACTGGAAGAAGTAAGATAACGTATGTCACGTCGATCATATAGCTGCCGATCGATGAAGTTCAGTCTGGCACACGTTTCGATGAAAAGAGTATAGGATTAAACATTGGTTGCTCGACGGCAGTTCAGGCGGAAGCAATAATAGTCGAACACAAGAAACGAAATAAATGATGCGTATCGGCCCGCTAATTCTACAGGAGGAGTCAATTACTCCAATTTTATCGAGGACACGAGAAGACGTTTTTCCCACGCGAGAATTAAGCGTCCAAGCGGAAATGTAAACATATAGTATTGCGATAAATGCATAGCATCGATCATCCGTTAGCGATCCAGTTACATTAACGTTTTCCAATGTTCGTAGAAAAAGGAAGCTACACCGACAAACGTGAAATCCACGAGATCTGACCTAACAAACTCGACTGTACTTTTTCTTCGTGTTTCGATGCCGTGAAGAGAATTTCTGATCGATCTTCAATTTCCCGGTCTCTCCACGGTCATCGTGATCAATTTGATGACGGCAGGTGCAAATACGTCTTCCTGTCACCTACTTTTACATCTACAGAATTGTGTCGCTATTTCCTTGTTTATATAAACGCGTTCGGTCGTAAGAAAGGAGTAAAGGCTCGAATGCGCGCGAGATATCGAAAATGTCGCATAGAAATGTACGACTGTATATCGTGTAAGAAGCAATAGAAGGTTCAGACGTATAATATTATACCTCAGATATATACTTCAGCAAGTTGATAGAAAGAGAAGAGCATTAACCGCCAACACCTCGCTGCCGATACGCATTACGCAGAGTACCGCGACTAGGGTAACGGTATATCACGAAGCGAAATCATTCTGCAACGCGCGCACAAATTCTACTGCTTTAACGGTTCACATGCCGAGTTTCAGTCCAATTGACGCGCCCCTGCACGGCCCCGTGTGGCAAAAAGATCCCGTCCTGTGACCACCTATTCATCAATGACATACCTTTCTTTGACGTTGCCAGTATCCGTCTCAAGTAAAAACCGTATAGAAGTGGGACGCTATAAACACAACGTTGTTTTGTTATCTTTTATTGTGGACACGACGTCGCAATATTTGCTGGGGCTATCGGCAAAACATTTATTTCTATTCGAAAGAATAGATCGACCAGCTAAAAAGATCGTGACGTCGATCGAGTATTTCATCGTAAATACAACATTTTGATGGTGAATTAATGGCTTCCGAATAATGGTAGCCGTTATCTTTGTTAACTGAACACCTTCGAAATATACTTTGATAGAGCTAACTGTCGGACTGTTTGATTGCTGCTTTATTGAGAGGCAGTGATGTAGGCTACCGAATTGGTCACGATCGACTCATTATCGTTCGAAAATAGCCGTCGTTACTTTCGTTCTCGAATAAGCGCAATTGAGAGAGAACATATGTTACTCGAACTGAAACGTCAAGTTGATTTATATAACGAATTTATGATTGTACGCAGAAAAAGGAAAAAAAAATGGAATCAAATTCGCAAGTTTTCTCATTGAAGTATTTTAGCAATCGATAGAAAAAAAGGTTTTATGTAGAGCTACAACCATTGTGAAGGCTATTTAAATTATTTAAATTATGAGAAGTCGTACAGAAAGAACTACTAAAAAAAAAAACTTGTTAAATATCCAAAGAAGGAGTATTAGAAAATATTATTATATAAAACTAATAAATTAGTATCTGCTCATATAAATTAAAATTTTTTTTTGTACATTGCTTTTTACACAGTTAAGACGTATAATTTCAAGTTTTATCAAAAATTTTTAGTGAATAATTACCTTCCTTTGTAATTTCATCCTACATATACAATCTTGATGTCAGAAAAACCAAATACTTGTTCTATGTGATTTTATTATCGACTAATTGACTGGAAATTTCTTATTTGGACTAACCTTTCTCGCTGAAAAACGAAGAATGGATTACAGCAGTTTTATTTCATCGTTCAAGTAAATTGACTACAATTTAACATTAGAGTAATTAGTTGCTTATAACGTATAATAAATCTTGCGACATGTTAGTTTGTACTTTTGGAACTTTAAGAATTGTAATTGTATAATTTTTTTGCTAATTGTGCATCTTTGATATTGTCATGTTAACTTATTAATTAGATTACGGTTTTATGCGGCTGATGATGACTTTGTAAAGTCGAAACGTTCCGATTAGTATTATTGGTTATAATAAATTTATTGAATTCTAACAACAAATATAGCTCATTGTTTTTTGACCTAGGAAGTATATATTTATTTATTATATGAATTATGAACAGAGTACGAATACGCAATAAATATAAATCATTTTTACGTTCTCTTGTAAGTACGTATAAATATAATAAGTTGGTCATAATAAACCAAAACACACTATTGAATATTAAAGGAACACATAATAGTAACTTACAATCCCTTGATTTAAATAACACTATGTTATTTTTGACTTTATGTCAAAATGTAAGTCAATTCATTCTGTAATTTTATACTTACAGGTAGATAATCAATTAAATTAGAGTCAAATTCAATATATTTTCTTGAGTTAAATTAACCCCATTGTTTTAGTCAAATTACCGATTAGGTAGGAACAGTTGTAACCTATAGATATGATTAAAAATAACTCAAATTGGGTGTACTTTTTGACATTATGAATTTAACAGTGTAAAGAAAGACAAAAATAATAAGCAATAATAGAGAAAAAATTTCTAGATTCTTTCCTTCAGTTGAGATATAACCATAATATTAACAAGACACAATTAGTTTAAGACATGTTTGTTACATCTAAAATTACTGTAATTAAATTAAAGGGTAATTATTCACTTTAGGGGATCCACCTCCAATGACCTTGACCTTGACATATGTTGTCAAGGTCATGACCCTGAGTAACCTCCAGCAAGTTTTAGCCGTCGCTCGCCCTTCGTTAAAAAGTTATTAACAATCATAGTTTTAAAATTAACATCGATATATAATACATATATGCTATTGAGTACTATTTGACACCTTCCTTTGTTCAGGAACATTAAACTTTCCACGCAAAGTAACTTTTACCTCCCCTCCCCCCCTGCACAGGGACACACGACTTCTACGATTGTACTGTTCCTATGATTGTACTGTCGGAGGAGACCTCTGTGACGGTGTGGGTGCGGGGGGGTGGCCGAAGGCCGCCCCCTTGCACCCGCCCGTGTGTGTGTGTGTGTGTGT
>NW_017276170.1:68818-73626 GCF_001594065.2 Cyphomyrmex costatus
TAAAAATAATTATACAGTTTACATATTCGATACAAATTATATTATAAATATTATAAAATTATTACAAGTCATATAAAGTAAGAAAAAAAAAATTGTTTAACAAAAGATAAACAAAAACATAAACATAAAACCTGAAACAAGATATTATTCTTTATAATATATTAATAACGCCGCAGTTATTTCTGCATTTTCTTTAATATTTTTTTCTTTTTTCTCCAAATCATTATATTCTATCCATGTTGTACAATTTGTATCGGATATGTAAACTGTATAATTATTTTTAATCTCCTAGCCATCATTAGGCCCCCTATGTGAAACCTGACATTTGACTTACAAAAATGCTTGACTTAATTTAATGCTCATTAAAAATTTTTTTTTTTGAAGTCGAGTGCCGCAGATTCCCATAGGTTTTGTGTAAAATATTAACTTATTTTCAATGGTACAAATTAGTACAAAATTAGTACTAAAATTTCCAATAGGTCCGATTTGATTCTGCTCATTTGGTCCTGCCAGCTTTATAGAGCTGAAGAATATCACGTAATTATGGCGTTTCGTCCCAACTTCCTCTACTGGACTCATCAGTAAGGCATTGTAGTGGAAGCCTACTTTAGACGCCTGTTTAAGTTATCAAATCGAGATTCTATATATACAGATATACGCGTATCAAAACACTTGCAAGAATTTTTGCGAATATCTATAGACCTCTGATGGCGGGTCAACGTAGTATAATAATATTCTTCGCAATATTTATTTTAAATTAATATATGTAATTCCCCTCCCACCCCCCAACTTGCGCGATATAGATATAAAAATATAGATATAAAAATATAGGTATAAAAATATGTATACAAAATGGATAATTTTTTAAATACGCAACTATGTGTTTTCTTTACACCATTTGATTTATCTCATTATTCTGTTCACAAAAGTATTAAGGTACGATAATCAAAAAGTCAACAATTTACGAGTTATTTAACATTTTGTGTCAATATGTATCAAAATAAAGTGTAAAATATCTCGAAAACTATTGGTTTTTTGGTATCTCTACCTTAATACTTTTATATGCAAAATAATTAGAGGAATCACGTTATCTAAAAAAAATTACATAATTCCATTTAAAAAAGTGGAGGTGACCTTCATATCTTTTTAGCGCCTCCACCAAAAAAACAATTATTGACATCACATTATATGCCCCTCGAAACCAAGCAACTTTTGTTTGACACTTTTTCTTCTATTGTCAAAAACAAGCGAGTTATTCAGGTAACCTGTTTTAAATGCCCCTCCCTGTATATTTTGTGTATGCAAATATGTATATTTTGTTGCGTTAATCTGAGGACAACAGTATCGTTACCAATAAGCTGAGGAACTTAATTGGCCGAGGGTTGTGCTTATGCTTAGACAACTTAAGAATACAATCGAAATATGAATTTATAACCATCGCTGAAATCCACCGCTGAAGATGGCAAAAAACTATTGCCGAAACGTCCGGAATCGCTCTTATGCCCGTTTTCATCAATGTAAATTAACTTTAATCTCGGTTTAACTTACTGTTCATCTTTTTTTAATTTTTAAAATTAGAAAGAGACGAAGAGCAAATTGAACCGAGATTAAAGTTAATTCTATATTGGTGAAAATGGGCATTAATCGTGTGGATCACGAATTAGATTAAATAAGTATCGTTAAATTATAACTAGCATTGTGACTCTATTTGCCTTTATACCGATGTATAATTTTTGATTACATAGGTTTATATATTGATTATTAAAATAATAGGCCTAGAATCACACGATATACGTTTGATCGAACTCCATATTTAATCCCTGTATTCAATCTTTTTAGCTAAATATGTGATAACTGAGCTGAATCGCAATATTATACGGGTGTTCTAACCCGTTGAACGGAAAGTCAGCGTGGAGTTTCGGCAGCTGCGTCCGCGTTCGACGATAGCGGGGATTCAATGATCGAAAGTGCCGGCGCTCAGTAACGGTACACTCGGCCGAGAGAGGAATGCTCCCTGCATCCACGCGCGCGTGGAGCTGGATGAACGAGCGGAGCGTGCGGTGACCGAGCGGGGCCTCCGGCCTTTCCGAAATGCGTTCGTCGATCTCTTTTTCTCTTTCTCTCTCGGCGGCCGTCTTTCGCGTACAGTCCCCTCGCGGCGATCGATACCACGGTCGCACGAGAACGCAAAACAGTATCTTTGGCGACGTTCCCAGAGTTGCGGGAAACTGTAACGCGATGTCGTTTCTCAGTATCGAGAAATCGAGTGGCTTGGCGACCGAATTTCGCCGAGGATTCCTTTTCCCGATAATTAGAGATCTGAATTCCAAGTTACACTAACTACAAAAATTACGAACTTTCGGGAGAAGGAGAGAAGCGACTTAACGTCCAACTTGAACGTGATCACCATTTTGACGTTTGACATTTTCGTTCTTCGGGATTCGTTAAAGGTAGGGTCCCCATTCGCGCGTTCAGAAACTCTTTGCCTTGGATATTATCATCTTTTCTAGGACATTTGGAGGGATTTTCCAAAGACATCCGAGATAATTATGAGCGTCCGGGATTTCAGAGAATCTTCTAAATCTAAATATTTTGCTCCGACTCTTATTCTGCCGCGTCATTCTGTATTAGTTCTGATTTATAATGGATGTAGTAATTCTCAAGCTGTGAGAAACTAACCAATTACCTATAGTCGAAGAATCTGGAGACTAATCAACTATGATTGGTCATCATTTCCTACGATATTAAATTAATATCGCTAATAAACAATTTTATAGCCTGAGTATTTGCCTGAAAATTCTAAAAAAAAGTTTTTTTTAAATAAGTATAGGTATCTACTTCCTGGGTCAAAAAATAATGAGCTATTTGTTGTTAGAATTCAATAAATTTATTGTAATCAATAATACTAATCGGAACGTTTCGACTTTATAAAGTCATCATCAAACGCACAAAACCCCAATCTAATTAATAAGTTAACATGACAATATCAAAGACGCATAATTAACATTCAAAAATTATTCAATTGCAATTCTTAAAGGTCCAAAAGTACAAACTAACATGTCGCAAGACTTGTTATACGTTATAAGCAACTAATTGCTCTAATGTTAAATTGTAGTCAATTTACTTGAACGATGAAATGAAACTGCTGTAATTCATTCTTCGTTTTTCAGCGAGAAAGGTTAGCCCAAATAAGAAATTTCCAGTCAATTAGTCAATAATAAAATCACATAGAGCAAGTATTTGGTTTTTTTTGACATCACAAGATTGTATATGTAGGATGAAATTACAAAGGAAGGTAATTATTCACTTAAAATTTTTAATGAAACTTGAAATTATACGTCTTAACTGTGTAGAAGGCAATGTACAAAAAAAAAAAAAATGAAAATTCTATACTGAAAAAATTGTCCGGTTGGATCACTTGTAATTCTGAAAATGCGCGAATTATAATAGAACTTTTTTTTATTAAATCTACTAAATTCTACTTGATCGTCGAGATTAGCGAAATTCTTTGGTATAATCAGAATTTTCTAGTTGGTCCATTTTTTATTACACACCTTTCTCAGTCGAGTTTCGAAAATTTCGATATTGCGAGCCTAGCTAAAGGAGACGATAGTTGTACGGCCGTGAATCGATCCTGATTCGCGCGACGCTCGTGAATTATTCTTAGAGGCTGCGATTTATACAGAGCTTTCAACTTCTCCGCGAATTAACGATTCGCCTTTTACCGCCGCCGCTGGCGCGCCGTTTGTCCGGTTTAATCGAAGTTCGCAAATTACCTCGCCAACCACGATGAACGTTTTAATACCGAACTTCGTCTGTCTTCGCGAGAAATTCGAGGAATGTCCCACATTAACGAGACCTCACGTGCCAGGAGTTCTGGAACGGTCCGAATGAAAAAGATCGGGGAAACCCGGAAAGTGCGCGTTCCTTTTTTTCTTTAATGACGCTTTTTACCGCGACCGTTTTAGATTTTCGTTCCGAGTTTATAGTTTCTTGCGGTAATTTCGGTAGCTCATGTAATAATGCTTTACCGATCTGAACTGTGTAATGAGGCCAATCGATGGAAGTCGTGCATCATCAACTTCGACTAAATTAAACGCAGGTATCAAATTAAATGTATTAAATTACCCGTAAGGATATCATGATTGCGACTATTAGTGTAATTCCAATTCAATTATCTTGTTCCAAATATACCTATACAGACACTATCGGTTTGCGAGTTTCTCGTCGTCGAGCGGTACTGCAGCGCGTAATAGCTATTAATTCTCCGGCATCAGTCCTTTATTCAACACAACATTCTCGTCAGTGAAAGGAATGTGACATACATAATGCATACGGCATAGATACCGTAAGTAAATTTCGATTGCCGTTAACACTTGTCGCAAACAAGTTGAGAATTGCTCACAAAAAGTCGGACAAGTTTTTATATACGATTGTTCTATCGGATTATCAGAAAAGTATGATGAGTCAAGATAGGATTATTACGAGATTGATTTTATATACGTACTGTATTTGCCGGACCAACAGCTGCCGCAAATCAAACCAACTTTCCCGCCCATCTTCCTCGCGATAACGAGATGCGCAGCTATCAAGAGGTCCTTGCTCTCTGCCGTGAATCTTAATAGCAACGTGATCGACGTTTTGTCACACCACGTGCCTGTCATGGGCACAGTCACGTCGCCAACGAGTCTCGTCTGCCACGTGCGCACTACGTCGTATCCCGTAATACCGAAGGCAAACAGACAGTCACTGTCGACCTAATAGATGTAATTGTTAGTCAACAGTTTTTTTTTTTTTTTTTTTTTTTT
>NW_017276170.1:73735-105656 GCF_001594065.2 Cyphomyrmex costatus
TTTTTTTTTTTTTTTTTTTTTCCGTCGCGATCGTTTGGATTGTTCGATTGATCTCCAGGTCGTTTCAGAAATACCGATTTATGTGAAAACCACTCCGCCAATCTGTATTTTGAAAATGTTTAAACATTTCGCGTGTATACAAAACGAACTGTATAAAATCTCCTCAAACAATTTTCGATTGAAGGACAGACATTGCAGCTATTTTTTTTGATAAAGAACCTAGAGATTAACACTTTTCCCTATACGTGCGATATTTTGTGTTTAAAACTCTTCTAGAAATATATTCCTGAAAATACACAATTATATTTACGAAAGTATAACAGCATAAGGAATTACGTTATCAAAAAAAGAGCGAAAGAGAAATTTGAAAATATAATTTTCTCAGAAATATTCTGTAGATAATTCAATCAATTGGAAAATTATTTGATCAAGATCGTAGGGCAGCAATTATTATTTCAAAAATCGATCGAATACGATAGACAAGGTTTATACAATCATTTCGCGTCAGCGCGAATGATGAAGCTTCTGTATCGATCGATACGAGCCGTCATGAGTTTATTGGTTTATTCGTTTATTGAATTAACAACGGATACGATTTCAGCAGAAATAGAAGCACATCGGTCTGCAGCTCGACTGCTCTTTTGGTTGAAATTTTTATGTTTACCGTTTTGTTTATAAGCTGTAAAATTTCAAAGTCCATACCGATCTGTTCCGTACAATATCATTTCGAAGTTGCGACAATAATATTTACATAGCAACATATTGCTTTAATTTACATTTTTGTAAATATAAAATCTCGATGAAAATATATCTGTAGTTTATAAGTATAGCTATAATAAATACGCAAAGAGAAAAAAGAGAATAAAAAAAGATAATAAAATCTAATTTAAATCTCCCGGCGATTTAGCGTTAAAACTAATTACAGTATTTTTAAATTTTATCGGTTTCGATTTTCAAACGATATTATCGCGACGTTCTCCGCTGATTCTGAGAAACGTCATCGCACGTGATATTCTCACAGCTCTAGTTTCGGGTTTCAGCAATTTAATACCGACGATACGTATTATTACATCAACGTCCACTATATATATTTTAAGACCCAAGCGAAAACCGCTTCGCGCCTAAGAAAATTACACGATGCCCGCGATTCTTATTCCTCCTCCGAGACGTGTAAAAATTATCCGGCCGCTTCTTACATCACGTAGCTCGCGCGCGCGCCGTCATACTTTAACGAGCATCGCGCATCTTCCTCTGAAATGTCACGACCTCGAGTGAACTTTCCAGACGATCTTTATTCGCGCGTAGCGCGTATACTCGCGTAAACTCGCGTATTACACGTCGCCGAACGTATTCATCGATTCGTCCGCGAAATTTCGCGAGCCCGTCGGGCCGATCGCGATTTCAGCCGCGACGTCCGTTACACGATTCGAATTTCACCTGGTGTCAGGCGCACGTGTGTCACTCGCATCTGTCTGCCTTTCGCGAAAATTGTCCGAAAATTGATCGCGCAAACAGCGAGAGAGAGAGAGAGAGAGAGAGAAAGAATCGGTTGAAAATCTGCAAACGATTTACAACAGCGATCTCGATTAATCTGTCGACAGAGTCGTGGAAAACGTGTACCGCACTTTATCGCGCGATGCAGCGCGTCTTCCGACGATGATCCATGCGAATACGATCGCAATCCGCTCGCCGATCGATGCAGACTGGCACACGCGTCCACGCAGCGCACGCGAGACTGCGAGAGTCGCGTGGAACCGTTCGGAGCGCCACCGACTGACTGACTGACTCGCAAGCTGCTGTCATCCAACCAGGCAGTCGGTTGTCTGTCCGACCCCGTCTGATCTGAAGGACCTCGCGGCCGGGAACTGTTGCTCCTGTACGACGCGAACGTGCGTGGGGATGCTTTCTGATGCGGAAATATACACGTGTACTCGTAGTGCTTGATACTACTGGTACCGATACTCTCTTACTGTTCTTCGACTGATTCTACATACGGTGTTACATAGGGCTTCCATTTGGTAACACAAGTATCGTCGACACAATTACCGTTCTGTCTTTGCTATTTATCGAATGCCGTACTAAAGAATAATTTTTCGCAATTTTATTACAGATCTTTAAGATTAAATTTCCAGGGATTATTAATATTATTTTACAGATGGGGGATTGCACTGAACAATTGTAATTTTGAAATAAATTATTATAATTTACACAGTATATATATATATTAGAGTTCAACATCTAATTTTGATCATATTGGTGCTTCTTGAATTTAGGTAAAAAAATAATGTTTTATCAAGCGTTAATTAAAAATAATTGCGTGAAGTGAATAATACTATTAATGAAACAAATACGTCGTGCTGTTGTCTTAAATTTAAATAAAATTTTATATTGTTATTGAATTAACAAGATTAATTAAAATAATGCTAACGTCATTTTATTCAGTGTAAGAAAGATAGAATGACAATTGTGTTGATTTGTACTATTATGTAAGTTTCGATATTTCATTTCCTGGTTTTTTTAATTTGTAGTTTAGACTAAATCTCAATAATAATGTAAAATTTATGTTTTTTCTCTAATCATTAAATTGATTTTGTAGTGGTGAAACTTTAAGAATATTACAAAACGGTCTCTTTATTCAATCATTAATCATATTTAAAAAATATAGTTTGCACATTATATATATATATATATATATAATATATATAATCAAGTTAAGTTTAATCATAAGTTTTTTCAGAAAATGAAAAACCAGGCTTAAAAATGGAAAGCATTCATAGTTTAAATTATCTACTCTCATCCTCTTCTAGGGAAACGAGAATAGAACAGGTGTCTGACGATAATTCAAGTTTTTCTGATGCGATCGATATCTTTGCTTTGTTGATATTTTGTCCTTAATATTAGTTAATAACTCAAAATCGGATAATTAAAAATTATTAAGTATCGAAATATACACAGAAGCAATAAATCATCAATAATATTTAGAAATAATAATAATTTCGGAATACTCCTTATACTTTTGTGATATGCTAATTTTATTGTATAATAGGTCTATATATTTTTATTAATTCAATACTATAGAAACTTCCGCTCTTTGTAAAGAAAAATAGAAAACATTAAATATTAATTAAATATCGACAGTTGAAAAGCGATGAAAATAAATAAGTATCGAAATATATAAATTAAACATACGAGAATTACATTAGTAATGATATTTGGAAATAATAATTCCGGAATGGTCCTTATACTTTTATGATATGTTAATTATTATATCTCAATTTTCATTAATTCAATGTTTAAAAACTTTCTCTTGTTACTGGAAATTATACGAATACTGTAATATGATATTATTTTCGATGAAATTCTGGAGAAATATCGATACCGAAGTTATTGATATCTTAATGAAGTTATGCATTCATTCCTCTTCGTTAGCGAAATCTCACTATTTTGATTTCGAGCTTCGTCAGCTCGCTGTCGGAATTAAACGTTCTCGATAACAGTCCGGATTATCGTGGTATATTATTTCGCGTCTCATCAAAGTCTCAGTAAAGAGAAAAAAGGTGCCAAGTGTGCGTGTTTCCCTCACAAAAAACTATTATATATATTATTACAGTATACAAAATCTTTAAACTGCACCAATTGTGAAAGAAATATATTTTCTTGTAACATATAACATATACTTTATTTAAAAAAGTAAAAGTACAAAAAACTTGGCGCTGCTAGACCTCAAAAATATAATAGGTGAATGTTACATAAAAGAAATGAATATGAAATTTAATGTTTATTTTTAAATTAATATAACTCACTCATATGTTTATACTCATGTACGTACACACCTAATTCTGTATCCTTGATTTTTTGTGTATGTATTTATACTTACTCTATACTAAATGTCACGATTGCTGTGCGTTTACTTGGCACGAGACATTATACAGTGTCTCTTGATAGTCTACTCTGCATTTTCTTTCTTAAATTCTTTTCATTATTTTTCTTTTTCGGTATTAATAACCATCTTATTATTGTATATTTTGAGGTCTAGCAGCACCAAGTTTTTTTATACTTTTACTTTTTTAAATAAAGTATATATTATATCTTTTGCAAGAAAATATATTCCTTTCACAATTAGCAATTTAAAGGTTTTGTATACTGTAATAATATATAAATGTAACAATTTTTTGTGAGGGAACACTTGGCACTTTTTTCCCTTTCTTTTAAAAAGGTAATTTTGTTGAGATATCACATTGTAATTGCATTTTGTAATGTTAAATATCTTTTATAAATCTATATGTATTATTATATATATACTATAAAACTAAATTAAATTATAATATCCGCTCAAATGAATTTTTCAAATTAAACTTAATATACCTCCCCGGTCAAGATATATTAAACATATTAAATTAATTTTTAGGAATTCGGTTGCGGCTGTTGAGGACTCTGTGAAGTCGAAACTTTTCGTATATACCGATATTATTATTATAATAAATTTATATATATATTTCTAACAACTCTAGTATAGCTCAAATTTGTTCTTAACCGGGGAAGTATATTAAGTATACTATAAAAAATAAAATATTAATTTTAACTCAAAAACGTTAAGTGGATTTTTTGAGACGTGCAATAATGTTAACATTAACAAAAAAATGTTAATTTTAACATTTTTGCACGTCTCAGAAAATCCACTCAACGTCTTTGAGTTAATATTTTATTTTTACAGTGTATATATGTACATATTATATGTATACATATATGTTATTCTTATAATATTCTTTTTAAAGACGTATTTTTGAGATAATTTTATGATGAGAATTTTAATATAAAAAAATGTCGAGGCTATAATAATTTTTAAATTAATCGCAATTAAATTTCGCTAATCACAGAGCTGATATTTCGGGCGTTCGGGCATAACGATATGACAAATAATGAATGTACCACGAGGGCTCCCTTAACATGCAATATTTTTCAGGAAGTTGTTTAAAAAAAATATTTGTACATTTTTAATTTTAGTTATACACACATATGCATAATTAATATGCATAATTAATATCGGAATAGTATATCGTAAAATATCAATTCAATAGCAAGATATTATGAATGTATCAGCTGTCAAAATAAATTCGTAACTATGTTCATTTGTCTCGTATGGCAAACATTTGTATTTACATCGATATAAAATAAGATATGCTAGCGAATGCCATCTGACATTTAAAACGTGAATCGGACATTTCCGAGGGCAATGACGATGATGACGTATCAAAATTTCGGACTTCGCATCGCAATATCTTCATCCGTAAGGTATGTAGGCGAAAAAAACAGTTTTATTATATAATTTAAAGTTTTAAGCAAATTGAGAATACTGAATTAATCGATTAATTCAGTCGTTCATTGTGAGATCCGATGATCTCGGGTGCTCGGAACTTACCGATTCGCGTAAAGAACACGGTGCGGTCTCGCTTCGCATTCACTTGGCGCGAGATACTACTGTGTCTCTTGATACTTGGCACGTTGAAGCTATATAAAAATAAAATGTTTTAAGCACCATGTGGCATTCTGTTGGAATCCGATACAGCGCTACTTCATTTCGCGAGGCTGAGTGTGCGATTACTTAATCGAGATCGTTATCCTCCCTTTCACACTTGATGATCCTTCTATCGTACTGTCGAATAGGAAATTATCATTAGTGTCCTTCTCTCGTGCTATTCATTAACATACACTTCATCTTCAGCTTGTTCAATTTATATTCAAATCATATTTAAATGTTATCTAATGTTTTTAAATATTTATTTCAAACTAAATCTTAAATAGTACGATTATAACAATCTGGTAAATTGTAGAAAATGAATTTTTATTAATTTAAAATGGAATTTTCTTCTCGAAAGTTTCATGATTATATTTTTTATATGTAACAAGCGTTATAGACAAGCTATGAATTCGAGAGAATTAGCCGTGTAGATCAATTGCCATTTCGAGAAATAACGTTCATTTTTCGTAGGTCGGAATGTGATAAATGAGTCTTCGTGCTTGAACATGTTGTGGCTTTCGCGGACGATAAAAGTTTGATTTTTCATCGAGGTCAGTGGCAGCCAGTCGATGAGTAGAACCGCATTACTGAAGTGCCAATCACAGGCGTACCGCGGTTGAAGCTTCGGCACTCAAATCGTAAAAATATTTCACTATTTTTAATCTGTGTTATGCTATCAATTCTAACGTAAAAATGGGGATGAGATACAATAGAATTACGTGCTATTAAGTTGTTTTTTAGTATTCGTTTAATGAGAATTTGCGATTAAAACTAGTTACGTTTCATATATTAAATCAGTACTCTCACTTTTTCATATACATATATATATATATATATATATATATAATACTATAGTTTTTCGAATACAATTTTTTCATATACAAAACAACAAAAAAAAGCATACGTATAAGAATAAAATGTCATAAAAATAAAACAAGAAAATCAAAATATTTCAGGAATTCTATTGATTTCAGGATATAGAAAATCAATTTTAGTTACTGAAAATGAATATTTAACTTACCCTGTAAATCAAGATATTGACAAGGATAAAGTATTTTATAAAATCAATATAGAAAATTGATTTTTCTCTCAAAATACTCTCGACATATTGAACGATATTTTTAAAATCTAAAAAACCGAATTTGGCGTTTGTTCTTTGTTGTCAAAAATTTCCTGATTACCACCTGTTAAAATTAACGAGAATGAATTTCCATACGAGAATAAAATTGAGATAGAGAAATATGTTATCGATATCACAAAGCCAACTAACGCACTTATACTTTATGACATATAAACAAAAAATAAAATTGGCATCACTTTTTGGAATATAAAAAATATTTTCTGTAAAATGTATATTTTGTACCTGTTAGAAAAATATTTTAAAAAAATGAATATTTCTTTTATCAAGGTTATGCCAATTGATTTCAATTCTCGATCGAATACATACCAGCATGTGTTTAAATCAAATATTGAAATGCTGTGGCTGGCATCAGGAAATTTCAAACGATCTAAGGTTAAAAATACACGTTGCAATATCCGACTAGATGGAGTTTCTCCCTCAGATTTTCGTTCAGTTGAACGAACATCGAATGTACACGTAGCAATCCATCGGGTTGCTCCGATACGGACCCGATATTATCCCGTCAGGAACCAATTCTTTCGCCGTGACTTCGAAAAACTCTCTTGCCTGGGTTCTTATTAATTCCACGAAATCTGGAACACTCGACGTGGGTCCGGCGAGACATTAATTATGGAGTATCGTGGCGTTCGAGTCTCACAAAGGGAAAACGTATCAGGAAGGAAAAAGACCGAAAAATTTCTCACGCGACGCCAAGGCATAATCGATCGACACAGTGGAGGGATATCGAGAGAGGGAGAGAAACTCGGTGTTACAGCCGCGCGTTCTTTCTCGTCGATATTTAACGATCCCGCGAGGAATCGAAGGTACGGGCCGTAGATATCACTCGCAGTTCCATAGAATCCATCCACTTCAAGTACGCCGCGCCGTGTTATTGACCCCGAGACAAAGTGCGACGAAGTCACGGACGGCGTCGACGATATATACTTATAGTACGCGGATGCGCACTTACGATATTGCGTTTAACGTGTTATACGACATTTGCGACAATGCAACAACGGACTTTCTACCCGTCGATAGACCTTACAAAGTCGTTCACATGCCAACGGAATTTCCGAGCTGCAGCAGCTATAACTATTAAAGAGCGTGGTGCGCAAATAGCATGACTGCTCGGAAACGTAAGGACGATCTTGAGAGTGCACCTGACTGTCACTCGACGGCTTTAACGTCCATAAGGATAACGTCGCCTCTCTGAGGACGAATTAATTGACAGCAATGCTTCGAGGAAAATTAATTAGGGCGACTAATTGTCCTCGATTAATTGTCAGATACTCTGGGGAACGAATATTTAATCGGGGATAATGAAATCGCGACCTCTTTACGCTCGAATTTTTTACACTGGCATTAACGGGGCAATAAATTATAATGTAATTACATAAATTTTGCACACTGTGCGGCTTCTTTCTTCCATGGTCGATTGTATAAATAGAAAAATTGCATACGCGATTATAAAACGTTTATCATAATTAATAATTGTTCCATATGTAATGTCATTACATATTTTATTCGCTGAATAATACTGCATATTTAGAAATCAAATTGCGCCTCGAGGAACACTTTTAGTCGTGATGAAGGAAAATATTATACATAATATCTATTCCAGAGCGACTCAACCTTATCTGTAATACTAATGCTACCTATTCGTCAGAGAGCTGTCTTGACTATCATCAATCTGGTCCTTTCCTCAATAATATATCCGGTCGTTAGAAACGAATTTGAGTTTTCAGGACGTGCTGAAAATATGATAACTTACCTGGCAGATATTCTACTCGATTCGTTTCTTGTTTCGTTTATTTTCAATTACCCTTTTGTACAATTTATGTATAACGAACTATATACATACTTATTATGATAATTTAAAGTAAATCGATCGAATCTCTTAGTTAATTGAATAAACTTCTGAGATAATGAATAATCTTGCTGTCGGCATACATTGTATTCCCTAAAGCTAGTTCCATTATTCTTTGACTTGATCGAGAGAGATATTTTCGAGAGAGAGCTACTTCGAATTCTGTGTTGCTTCACGACGATGAAACATCACAACGATACATTTTGGCAAATTGCCTAGGCGGGTGAATTAAATGGTATCGCATAACTGTGTATCGATAGTTCTGTCGATATCGCCGTAAAAACATGGCTTATGAAACAATTCGCAATTCAACGTCGATCTCAACGTGGATTATAAAAAAAATCGTCACGCGTGAGAACGAGAGGATCCTGCTTAATAATAATAGAGCGAATTTGAAATCACTTCGATTTGAATTAATCGGAGAATTAAAAAGTTGGTAAAAAAAAAAAAGACATTATTTTTATCGTATCGATAATGTCATTATTTACTTGTAGTTCGAGTCAATTAACTGGCACAACTTAAATTAAACTTTAAATGAACAAAAGAGAGAATTAAATAGAGAACATAATCGTCTTGGATTACATACACCAATTTTTCGACGGCAATGTAATAAACCTTAAGTGATACGTATATTTTTAGAGTATCATCACATGCATTCGCGCACACACATACACACACGCACACACAGACACGATCGCAGCTTCATTGTAACTTCCTAAAGTACAATTTCAATGTTATTTGTTTATTTCGTTGCTGTTGCCATATAAATTAATTGTTTATCATTTCTCGCGAAAATCTGATTTTACGTGTAATTAGTGTGATGAATAATCACAGTAAATAATTATAATGATTCAAGCCGCGTTTTAATCGTTTCGTAAACGCACTCACACATTCGCGCACCAAGCCGTGTTCCAAGTCGCATCGATCGTATAACTTCATCCGCGTCGCTCAAAGTTACGTTATAGGATGCATTATTCAAACTGATCCTAGAATTCAACAAACTCGTCCGGCAAAAAAAAAAAGGAAAGAATCGTGATGAATAAATGTGAACTGGATCACGGCCTGGTCCATAATTAACAAGGACAAAGAAGTAGCTGCATCGTTATTGCAAGCCACCGCAAGCGCAGGTACATTTGGTAGCGAAAACGTCGAGTTTAATCCTAAAGAGTGAGCTTTAACTGATGCTTACTTGTTAGCTAAAATTATATAAATATTTTTGCTTATTATAGTTTTACATTTTTTAAAATATAACGGATAAAAAGTGTAGAGCTACATTTTTACTGCTTGAGCAGTAAAGATAAATCTATTTTTGCACAACAGAAAATATCCCAAAGCTATCGAACGTCATTTCGGCCACTAATAATAGATGGCGAAGTAAAAAAAGACAGTCATTTGTTTCGATATGACGTGGATGATTTATCGAAATATTTAATCATAACAATTAAGATTTTCAGATAATTGATCAATTTCCTTCAAATTTTCATTAAATTTGTCGCAAAGTTTATGGCATAGAATATTTGTGGAAGAGAGCATCTCTTACATTAACAGCTGCTACTATTTAGGATTAAAACACCTATCGCACACTAGATATCCGTAGTCACGTGAGACGAGTCGGTCATGTGGCGGCAGTCTGGCGATTTGGAACACGGCCTCGTATAGTCACTGCCTGTACACCCCAGCGTTGTTGAGGAGCCACTCACCTGCAGCCCGTTTACACGGCTCCTGCCTCGGTTCCTGTCTCTTAAGCGGCATCTTCATCGGCAAGGCGTCGCGTACATCCGTGATATCGATTGGTTTTACGATAACGTCTACTTGCTCGTTGTTGATCGCCGTCGTCGTCGTCATGGTCGTCGTCGTCGTCGGCGTCGCTATCATCATTGCCGTCGTCGTTGCGTTCGTTGTCGTCATCGTCGTGGTCACCGCCGTGACGACGACGGCGAGTCGTGAATCGTGAGCGTCTCCAGGTTGTTCCACGACCGGCAACCCTCGCCCCGAGTCCGCCATCGAGGTGCGCTGCTGCTCCTGGAGTAAGCAGGCGCTCGACAACAAATCCCATTGGCGGAGCTTCTCTCGGTCGAGCTCGAACGACGTCGCGGACATACGAGCGTCCGGGATCGAGCGAGCCGGGGGAAGGTTGCCGTCCTCTAAAAAATGATTCCTGTCCGAAACGGTAGGCTTGTGATACGTATTGCTTTGTGGATCCCACACGTAACCGCCCGTACCGATCATTTCCATCGACAAAGTCTCGTAAGTGACGTCGTCATCATCCTCGATCGATTGTTCTCGCGTGTGATGATCCTTGTTCGTTCTGCGTTTGACTCGAAGTCGCTCACCACACGAAGATTCTTCTGCGCAATTGTCCCTGTGTAAAACAACACTGTCGTTTACGTAGGTCGCTCCTCGAGTGATCTTGCCACGTGACTTCGCATCACCAGATCTTCCAGGTCTCGGCGGATTGTCTAGATTATCCAACGATCTGGCGTTTCGCAGGCTCACTCTTCTCAGGTTCTCGCACCAAAGGCTATCTTGCTCCCAGGGATCCTCGGAATTGAAACTGCTATCAGTCAGCGTGGCATTATGATTGTCAGATGATGGTAAATTTTGCGACATTGTCTCGACGTGACTGGTCGGAGATGTTGAAGTGACTGCTGTCGCCGTCGTTGCTACTGCTGCTGCACGGTTAGCTCGGTTTCGCTGCTCCACTAAATTTTGCAGGCCGACGTCGTCGAGTAATCCCTCCAGAGATCTTGACCGACGATGAGACGCTTGTGTGACGTGCGTCGGTTCCGTGTTATCGACGTTCCCTGGATTAACGGACTTATCTCTAAGACCGTGGGGATATAAGTTTCTAGCCTCGGGCAGAGATACATCTGGCAGTGGATCAGTGGACTTTACCCGGCGTAGCGTGTCAGCTTCGTAGAAATTCCTCTTATCTACGAGAGCGGCCTTATTGTCGCCTAGCAGTTGACAGGTCGTCCGCCTCAATTCCGCGGCGATACGTCTAGCCTCGTCTATGTCATCTACTTGAATCTGCCGCGGCATTTGCCGCGCGATCGGATTCACTATACGACCGATATCATTCCGCTTGTTCAAGCCGATTGCTGCGTCATCCCTCTGATTGTTTAGTTGAGGCAATCGCGAGGTATAGCCGATCATCGGTTTGGTCAGCTCCATGTCCACGCTGTTGACACTTGCCTGGAGGTCTGAATAGTAATAGGGTGCTCCCGATTGATCGTTTTGGGCACGCTGCTGTTCGCCGACGTTTGGTAAATACGATTGCTGCAGAACAGAGTTGATGGTTTGCATCGACATCGGATTCGGATAATGACTTGAATCCTGGCTGGAAGTCGATCGATGATTCGGCAGCACATGTCGCACACATGCGTCGTGACTGGCGGACCTTGAGTGATTCGGGAACCTTTGCTCGGAATACGCGTTGACGTTCTGCAGCATACTCGTCAGCGTGCTGCCGTGATTCACCGAGGACATGGACGCGCTGATAGGGGAGTGCATCAAGGATTGCGCGCTCGCGGGTCTCTGGCAAGCCATGGATGTCGAGATGGACGCCGCGGCCGATGCATTTGAGTAACTGGAATCCCTGCTGTGTGAGATTGGCAGCACGCTAATGCTCTGAGACGTGCTCTGCATCCTGTGAACGCTATCGCGCGGTGGCTCGCTGTCGGATCGAATCGCCGGCGAATCGCGAAGCGGTGAGAAACTCGCGACGTTCTCGTAATGTGCGTCACCAGTGAAGGACTGTGAGTGTTGGTGGGTCGGCGGTAAATCGGATACTCTCATAGACGGCAAGCTGCTTGCCGAGCCAGTCTTGTTTTTACCGGAATAATCGAAAGGCCGATCGAGATTGCTGGACATTAATTTCATCTTCCTCGACAGATCCTGGCACGTGGTTTTCTGCAGTTTATCGACCACCAGCATATTCTCGTTGAATCCATAGATGCTGTTGTAACTCGGATCCTTCGCGTAAAGATCTACGTTGAACGCATCTCTAGCCTGCAATTCCTCCAAGTATTGATCGAGGTCAATGCTCGCGCCGTCGAAGCGACTTCCCAACGATTCTAATTCATCCAGACTATCTAGAACTTCGCAAACGTCATCGCTGACCGGTCTTCTCTTCAATTGCCTATGCCGTGCTTCCTCTTCCGGATTTCTAAGCTCGATCGAATCGCTTCCCGACGCGCTCTCTAACGATATCCTGCTGTCTCTAAAAGTGGAGCTGATGGTCGCATCGGAGAACCTTGACGGTGGCCTGTGCGTCTCCATCTGTCCTATTGATTTGTTCCAAGATTTTGGAGAGTCGCGGTTCGATGTATTATCCTTCATCGTAGCCACTTGTGGCGAGACCTTCTTTATTTCTAACGATTCCTGCATATCCAATGATTCTAAATCATCTAACGGTGGTGGAGAGGTCGGTATCGGTGGCGGGGATACCAGCTCACTGTCCGACGAGTCGTGTAATTCTGCCATCATGTTGCGGCTAGCACCGAGATAATATGAAGCCGGTCGGAAAGTGTCAGACAAACTGAATCGCGGATGCCGTGGTGCGTCTATGGATTCTAGGTCCTTGGACGATTCGTCATCGGCGTCAGAACTGTCGGATTTGAGTGCTGTCAAGATGTCAGGCAGATCGCTTCTAGAATGCGGCGAATTCTCACTAACATTGCTCTTTTTCATCGAAGATGCTTTACTGTCATCTTCGTCCTCTTTCTCGGACAATTGATTCACTTCCATATATACCGGTTCCATTTTATTATCTCGCACGCAGACAAATTCGTAGTGAGATGACGGGTCCAACGTGGAATAATCGCCTGAATCATGCTTTCTGCCATCTTCGTTCGGTGCCAAAAGAGAGCGAGTCATTCCGTTCTGTGCCATCTCCACGTATGAGCTTTCCTCGTCGGCAAATAGACTCTCCATCATCTTAGGATGTGGTCTGTCATCACTGTTAGGATCCAATATAGCCTTTCTAGGAGACATGGGAAGATAGTGATCCTCGCTATTAATATCGTCCTGCTTCGAAATGATATCGTTATCAGTAGAGAATTGGTCGCTGTGCGTTAATAAAGATTCGGTCATACTTGTTCTTGCACAGTTAAAACTCGGAATAACATTTAAATCAGTCGATGGCACGCATTGTTCTGTCAAACTGTCTTTTGAACTGTGCATTTTATTTTGCTTCAAAGATTCATCGGAATTTTGCATCTGTACGGCATCTGTATACAGAGTGTCCAAAGTGAAACGTTGCGTAATATCTTCGTTCTTCTCAACAAATTTTTCTTTTTCATCATCTCTACTATTTCGCTGATCCAAATTACTTCCGATATCAAATTGTAACGTTTCATTATCACCGTAATCTCCGCGATGCTTAGATTCTTGTCGCTTCTCGGATTTCTGCCGATTAGCAGCCTGCTGTGATTTTCGTTCAAAGTCCGCCAGAAGATCTTTGACTGACTTGTTACTGTCAGTTGAAGCTTGCTTAGCGTGTCCCTCTTCTACGCTTTTGTGCTTGGAAGCATTCTCCGCGGCATTTGTATCACCTAGAGCGAAACTGCGTATGACAGACGAGGTTTTGTTCGCGCAGTCAAGCTTTGAAACGTGAGCTTCAGTCGCCTGCAGTGGCGATACTTTCAACGGCTCCTGCATAGTCAATACTTCCTTGACTGGACTCGCGCTATCCATATTCATCTCGAAAGACCTAATTCTACACTGGACCAGATTCATAGTCTCGAATTTCTCGTTCTCATCTTCAATTTTCGATGGCACCGGTACTTTCTTAGGGTTAATATACTGATAAGAAAATTCCTTTATAACTTTGCTCTCGTCGATGCCGGGGTCCCATTCATCATTATCGTCCTTGGAATCCCACTGTACGTTCTTTTGAACGTGCCAGGACTCGTTAGTTCGATAACCACACAAATTGTCGGATCTATTACTCTCGATCATGTCTGTTTGTTGTCCGTCATATTTTTGCTGATCGAAACCGTAAGCGGTCGACGTCTTCAGAATTCCCAGCGGTTTCTTTGGAGTCTTGTGTCTCGTAGAGTCCTCGAAGGCGGTCTCGGGATCTGATCTTCTAGATAACGATTGCCTGTCCGCTGAGGACGATGCGTATGCATAATCGTTTCTCATCATCGGTGGAAAGCTGACCTCGTCGTAACCAGCGTCAGGTGGTATACCACCCAGAGAGGAGAGTGTGCTCCCCGGGTTCGCTTTACGAGTGTTAAGGATTTGCGACTGCGGGGTCTGATTAACGCCCGTGCGGCCGCTCCCGGGTATCGTGACGTCCTGGACGACGGACGTTGTCGTCGTCGATGACCGATCGTCGCCGGCGTGCCGGGGGCTCCTTCCTGCATGCGAGGGTCTGCGCGAGCGCTTCCTCCGGACATCTCCCAGCTCTGATTTGTTCGTTACAAAACACAAAGACACGAGTATGTCCGTTACTTACAAGTGCCGTGTATGTGTGTATGAGAAAGAGAAACAGTCCCATTTATACATTCCCGTTTCTATACAATACCCATTAGATAATTCTAAGCAAACTCGTCAAGCGCGACAACGACATCAATGATCATTGCACCGTGTAAGCAGCAAAGGCGTTTATTTATTTTAATTATTAATAAATAAAGTTAAATTTATACATTTATTATATGTGATTATTTAAAAGAATTTTATACATCTCGAAAGTTTACAATCAGCTAGCTTGAGATGGATAAAATTCAGAGAATAAGTATATTAAAAATAAAAGTTTCTTGTTGCATGACTCGATCGTAATTAATCGTAATTGATGCAATGATCTCGATAATCGATTGATTTTGCGGTTAATCGTAGATAGCGGATACGCGAACTGGAAGATAGCGATCGTAATTGTAACTACGGCAAGTAGTGTTAGTGAAATTCTTTGGCATGCCATGCTGACCCATATTTTCTACGGTAATTTGATTACGATCGATGTTAAGTCGAGTAGGATATCGATATTCGGTCACTTAGACAGGTAAGTTTTAAGATTGTTAATCGTTCCCATTCACCAGCCAGCTTAGACCCAACAGCAGCAGATAGAAGGAGCCCCGCGGAGAAACGCTCGCAGATATTCAGATTTTTAATTTCCTCTTGCATTTCATAGTTATACCTCACATCTCGTTGAATTGATATGATATAGTTTCGTTAATCGTTTCCTCGACGATTATGTTAGTAAATAAAAATGAAGGAAAAGCAGCTTCGATTGTACAATGTTCGCAATTCGCGAAGAATAATTCGGATGCTTTGCATTAATTGCATTTATTCGCACAATTGGGAAAATATTTTCGTTAGCTACATTTTTTTTTACATGTCATTGATTGAAAACATGCTGGCAATTTTTATTTACAATGAAAAAAAAAGGACGAACATAGAATCGCTTGACATATTTCAATTACAACATAACGAATACCATTCACAAAATACGGAATTCTCGACGTGCGTTTTCGTGAAAAAAAAAAAAAAAATGCCTTTGTTTCCGCGAGCAAATATGCATATTGAATTCTTCACCGTGTTAGCAATTAAGTACCATCATGTTAGCATTTGGATTATTTTTAGCTTTAGGTCAACTATCTACTTCTAACTGAATACACCGCGTTTTCGAGGGACTCGAGGCGATCAAAATATTTGACATGAAAGTTTTTTTTTTGTTTCTCAAAGACAGTGGAGGAAATCTGTCCACAGAAGACACTCATGATAATTTTTCCAACGATTCGAACATGTCTTGTTTCGAGCACATATCCAACATTCGCCCCCTCCCCTAAAAGAGATAATTGTCCGCGTGAATTTTAATATTATATTTTGACCGAGTCCCTCGTTAACGCATCAGGGCGACCGAAGCTACCATTTAAATGATAAGTTCAGGCGAGCTATCCCTACCTTCGTCATCGCTGGAATAGCTGTTGTAGCGTGGCACGTTGACGGCGGTCCGACGACCGTCCGAGCTCTTGCTCCTGACATGCGAACGGTGCCCGTCCTCCCGTCTCCGGGAGTGACGTCCCTCCGCTACGGCGGCCTCGTGCGCTGCCAAATCCAGCAGAGCCTGTTGCTTGTAGTAACTCGAAAGATCATTTTGCGCCCTGCCCCTATTGGCCGAACCGGATGGCTTTCGTGTCAACGGAGATTGCAGCATTCGCTGCTTCCATTCTAGCAGCCGCTTCATCGATTCTTCGCGCTGAAAAAACGTATTGTAACGAACCTTCCCATTAGCTAACTGACAGAAAGATACATGATATTTTTTTAAGGTATGTGCGGAAAAAAACGGTTTCGCTGAAGTATTTGTAAAAATTTAGCTAGATACAAATTTGAAAATAGTATTGTTTTCGAAAGAATTATTAGAACACCGATTGCTAGAAAATGTTAAACTGTTTGTAGCATTGTTCTCAATATTTGAGCGTTCTACACAATTATTTTTATAATCTGAATAATGTTATTTTTAGATCTGGCTAAATTTTTTAATACTTTAGCAAAACCGTTATTTTCGTATACTTATCGATCTCTCGGGAAAAAAGGGGGATGGACCTCATGGACATCGACGTCGATACCAACAATAAAACGTAAAATTTTCGATAATAGGATAAATGAAAAATGAAAAAAAAAAGTTATTAAAAATGATTAGTATAATATGACATGAGTAACATAGCAATGACGACGATTGAGTGAAACGACGGTGAAAGCAAAGACACGGGAGAGTCAGGATGACGTAAGGTATGTGCAGCTATGCAACGGGGCTATCGTGAATCACGCTTGTCCACCGATGTTACCGACACGGTTGTCTTGTACGAGCTGATACGAGCAATGCTGATGGCCTACCTGCCGACATTTATCTGATTCTGAGAAGCCCATCGCTCCATGACTCATTTCAGCTTTTCCGGGATACGAACGAAAAACAAGTTCGAAAAAATTCACTTGGAAATATTTGACGATACATTTCTACATCGCAGAGAACTCCAACACTAATATTGATACGCTTTACAAATAACATTTTGCATAGTCATTTAATTTGAAAGATGAGTGTGTGTGTTTTATATTTACTTATATTATAAAATATTTCAATTAACATAATATATCTGTATTAATCAATTTTGGAAACTTGTAAACTGTTTTAGATGGTAAAACGAGAATACTCTCGATTATAAATATACCGATTTCTCGAAGAGATCCTACAAAGATGCAGCCTTTATATTATAACCATTATATTACAAGGGTTGATATTTATCTAAAATATAGCGACAACGTTAAACGATGAAATGTTATATGAAATGTTAAAAAAAAAGAATCGCGTGTGTTTATACGAAAGTAGAACGTACTGGGTCTCCTACCTGCTGAATCTTGCGTTCACCATCTCGCGAGTCCTGTTCGGAGGATCTCTCGGCGTAGTCGTCGTCGTCGGGATCAAGGGCGGTAGGATGGCGTGTCCTTGGCAGTCGCGCCGATGCCGATCTGCAGAACTGCTGCTGTTCGCTCCATCGTCTGCTGGCACCTGCGTGACCGGCGTGACACGTCTGAGCGATGTGGGTCCCGTGGGCAGCGTGACCCGCTACTCTTCCCCACCCGTCGTACTCGCCGCGCGGTATTCTACGAGGGATCGTGTTGTCTTCGCCGTGTGTCAGCGTTTCTCGGCCATTCGCCTCGCAGCTTTTCTCGCGCAAAGATCTTCGAAGTTTCGGATCGGCGCCCATTATCCTGACAGAAAGAATCTTAAGCATGCGTTCCTTTTCTTACATTCAATTTATCGTACCGCGTAATTATCTTTATAATATGATAGAAAGACGCGTTATTACTGTATTGTTTTACTTTAATTGTATTTTTATGGAAATATTCCTTTGTTCTATAAAATTTGAAAAGTTCATTTTAATTTTTTACAGAACAGAAAAGTCATTGTAGTGCCAATTGAAACACTGTCATATTTCGAAACAAAGAATGCAATGAAATAATGAATTATGACAAATCGTACTCAAAAAAGCTGTAAGATTTTAAAAATAGGCTCCCGCCTCTTAAAGGTTAAAACATTTAACGTTTTTTTTATTTTAACATTCTGGTACTCTACATTACAGCAATTTACAGCTTTTAAACGTTATTTTAAAATATCGAGCACAAATAGGAGAAAATTGAGTTGATAGTCGTTTCAAAATTGGTATACATTGTAAAATTGAAATACGTTTTAAAATTTGATTGGTGTAGGTTGAACGTTTAGATATCCATTTTAAATTTATATATTCAAACATTTATCTTTAAAATATATTTACCTAAAAAATACACACAGACTCACGTGTGCACGCACACTTTAAAATATGCATGATTTTTTTAAGTATTTAATTGGAATTTCTCCTACCTAATTTCCAACTTATATCATCCATATAGAAATCTGACACTGGAAATTAAACATCTCTCGCACTTAACGAAATCATCATATCTTTTATTATTATCTTTTTTTTTACAATACACGGACTAATTTTCAACAATTCTTCCATGTCCATTTCTTCAATTTGCGGCAAAATATAGGTAAATACATTCAAACAGTTCTTTAATATTTTGTACTTAATTTCTTACTAACATCTTTAATAAACTCTCACAGTCAGGAAACTATATTCTTAAAAGAAACGGACATTATACAAAATAACGAAAATAACCAATGCAAGACTTATGCAACTTAAAAATAACTAGAACTCACAAAATTATAATTAAGGAAAAAATTTGACATGCGTTAAGCGTTACTGATAATTGTAAAGATGATTATTTTGCGTACTTGAATTCTTAATCTTCTGTCTTTCTATTTACTTTGTTTTAATATTACTAATATTGTATATACTGAAGATGACCATATTTAGGGTCGAAACGTTTATATAACTTTATATTTTTAATAAAAGAATATATGTAATTTTTACAAACGCCATCCAGTGCGTGGCAAATGCTCGACCTTTTACTTTGTTTTTGTATTTAATTGGAATTTTAGGGGGAAATCTCCATGAGGTTTAATCATTTATTCGGGCGATGTACTGTGACTCACTCGGAATGTCTCTGCGTCAGCGGCTGAGCGGGTATCGTGTGCTGCTGATGTACGTGATCCCGCTGTGTACGTCTCATAGCGGGGCAAGTAGAATCCGGCAATGTGGATATTCTATTTTCATCGGTTTTATCACGGATACCCGGCAGCTTCGGTTGCACTGTGACGCGCGAGAGGGACTGATTCCTCTGCTGCTGATAGTGTTGAGGGGTCTGATGCAAATACACCGCGGACTGCCGCATCTGCGCCGCGTATCTGAGCATAAACGTGAGCAGAGAGTGAATATTTTTCGCAGAGATCGATTTTCATTTTCTTTTTCCTCGATATTTGCGTAACTTAAACCCTGAGGAATTTACGCGCTCGTATACCTTTCTTCGGAATAGAAGTAACCGTCATTGGTCGTGTCTGACGGGTTCATTATATCTAAGCTGGATTTAGGCCTCTGCGGACGTCTTTGTTGATCCGGGGGTCTTTCGCATTGCATGGGTTGCTGCTGGGGACGTCTTGCTGCTTCATACTCGAGGAAGTCTGCGCTATGCGGTCGCGGCGGTGGTTGAGTCCTAGATTGCCTTACCATTGCCACTAAACAAAATAAATCACTCTTTTTGCATTACTATGTTTTATTCTTCAGACTATAACATTATTCGACGTTCTTTGTAATATATGTTATACAACTCATGCAGTAGAAAACAAGTTGAATTTTACTATAAAAGAAGATCTAGATCATCGTAGCAATTATTATAACGACGCGATAATACGTAAGATAAAACCAGTAAAATTAACTTGTAATAAGATAATAAAGTTCTATGATTTTGTCGAATATTCGATTGCATTAATTTAAAAAATACCGTTTATACCCAATTTAACTTGTGTTTTCAACAGACTTTAGAGGAAAGAACAATTTTTTAGAATAATTATTCTCTTTTTGTGCTTTAAAGTAATATTGCAATAAAGTAATATTTATTTTCATCTCGATTAACGCTTTAAATTTGATTTGACATGGATTTTTTTTAATTTCTTGACACAGAGGTGAGTTTTTTTTTAACAGAGAGGCGCTTGAGTGATTTGTCTAATGTAACAAATTTTCTCGATCTTAACAGATTAACGAGTAAATTTTTCAATCGGTCAGCCAATCGTTTGACATTTGACTCTGGTTTCTCTTATCAACGACTCATCACACATCTGTTTTACAACTTTTATTTTATTTTATAACTTTAATGTGTAATTTGTAATATATTGAGATGATAATCGCTTTAACCATGCTTAATAATTAAATGTAAATGTTGCGTTTTTTCTGAAGAGGGTCTCAATATAAGACTGAAACATGTAAAATTTTGTTCATGAACAATTCGACTAAATTTTTCGTTTATTTCTTTATATTATTGTAACGTGTTTAAATTTTACATGAATATATTAATGTTAAGATGATATTCTTTGTTTCTTAATGTTGACTCTTATTTGCCTTTATATCCTTGTTTTTATTTGTAATATTGCAAGACACGTTGAAAATCGCCAATGGTAATACGGCAAAGTCAGAAAAAGAATTATTTCTATTTTTTCAGAGACTTGTGTACCTTCTTCATGCGCATTAATGCATATCGCCTCCATTATAGAATTTTTCAAACGCACATCCTTAACAATCACCCGATAAGAAAGCCCGCTTTGTGACTTATAATTAGAAGGACATTGTTACAAATACATCCGTGTAAAATATTTTCATCTTTATTCTCGAGAAAGGGTATCGGCCGGAATGAAATGCCGGTCGTACTAATTACAAGCGCCTTTGTAGGGATTGTTTAAGAACAGAAGGTAAAGCGAAAGAATGCACAAAGACTCACTGTTCGGCGGCGTGATGACGGGGGAATGCAGTTGCTGCAGATGCTGTTGTTGCGCGTACACGGGGATGGGAATGGGTGCCGGCGATGCGCCCTTAGTGTAACCCACCGGTCCCGCGGGTCTCTGATAAAGCTGTGGAGTGCCATAGACCTCCTCGTAATCGCCGTTGCCTCGGCTGCTGCTTCTCGGTTTCGCACTGCGACCGTACGTGTCAGGAGTTCTTCTCTCCGTCGATTGGGTGGTCTGACCGTAGCCATAATGTAGGCCTGATTTGTCGATTCGCAGACTCTGTTGTGACGGCTGACTCATCCGCGTGCCGTAGATCGTGTTGTTCCTTTCGTAATCAGACATCGAACTTTTGCTCGTAACCGTGACATCCGGTGAGACCGGGCTCTTTCGATAATCCGTATCCGGCGACGGCGTCGAATACTCGTTGGAGCCATCCGTCAGTCTTCTAGGCTTCGGCGGTGCGTTCGCGTAAATCGGCTGTCCAAATTTCGTTCGAGGCATAGGCTGTATCGTTTGAACGCCGCTCGAACCAGAGTGTGACATCTGCTGAGGTTGCTGTTGTTGCTGCTGTGGCGATTGTTGGATCACATGCTTATGCGGATGCGATGACTGATGGGTCGGAAGTACGTTCTGATGCGGCAAGTGATGATGAAGCAACGCCTGATGTTGATGCGAGTGGCCCGGCTGTAATTGCTGCGACGGCAGCAAATGCCCGTATTGCTGCTGCTGCGGCTGAGAGGTACCGGGCTGACCGTATTGCGGTGATTGTTGCACCCAACCGTTCATCATTGGATGACCCGAATCGCTCGCGTGATTGTTGTTAGCAGAATTGCCGTTGCTGTTGCTACCGCTGAGGTTCGGGAAAGAGGCAGTGTTCGCGCTGTTCGGACTGGAGTTGTTATTGGAGGCATGGCTGGGATCGTCGCGCGACTGGAAGCCGTGAAAGCCAGAGTCGCTGTCGTCAGCACTCTGATTCAGGATCGAAGAGATCGACGAAACACTAGGTCGAGCACTTCGTTCACCATCCTGCGCTATTTCGATGACTACCGCGGCCTCGCCCATGCCACTATAATAAATGCAAAATTGAAAAATTCAATATTATTGTCAGCCCATATCATCTAGATTTTTCCGTTGAGCTTACAAAAAAACCAAAGATAATTAATTTATCGATAATTGGAGGAAGTTAAGTCACAAGATTATGTATAATAAAGATCCTGTCGATCCAACTTGAAAATTAGTATCAGTTTAATATCATTAATAGGATTATACTGAAGCTGCCAATTTTATGAAGGATATCCTATATCCTCTATATTATATAGGAGTTTTGAAAAAGTTTTTCATATTATTAAGTATGTATAAATGAATATTATTATATACTAAAGGTACTGAAATTAAAAGTCTATAACGTTTCGATTACTTTTCGATCACGCAAATAGAGTTTTAACTAAAAGACGAACACAAAGCTTATGAGAAACAAGCGTTTGTTGTCCGCTGCTGCGTCTGCTGTGTCGTACTGCTGACGACGTGCTAATGGACAACGGGGCCAGCCCGAGCTCATCCTGCACTGGCGGTATCTCGCGGGTCGAATAACTCTCGAGAAACTAACTAACGAGTTAGTTACACCGTGATAACGCGCGAATGACAGATGCACTGCAACGTCCGCATCACGATACTTTCGCGTGCAAATAAACGCGAGTGGCCATACCGTCCCAGTTTCCTTCGTGGCGCATCAAAGAGATGTTCGTCGTCACAGCTCCGTTGCACTGTCGAGCTAATTTCGGGATCTTTGTTCGTATCTCTGGACGGAGTTTAATGTCGAGATGTCGTCTTAAGAGATGACATCTTTCGAGGCGATGTTGAGCGTAGTTCAGACAACGGAGAAGTTTTCATATACAGTGCGAGAGCTTTTATTTTCGCGGAAGATTTTCAGTATACGGAAGGAAGAGAGGGATCTGCGATGGGCACAACAAAATTTTTATAATATTTAAAAGCTTCATGAATTTTACAAAAACGCTGTATGTATATGTAGAAAATAGGGTCGAATATAAATGTGAGGCAAAATTTCTATGCGAACAAAATACAGATGCGCGTGATGCGTGAAACAGACCCCTGTATGAATACGGAACGAAATACGGAAGAAAATAACACAAGCGCCGGACGAGAGTAAACTGGGAGGATTATTATCACAAAGAAATACGCCATATGAGAAATTAAAACGTGAAACATGATAGATGAGGAATATAAGAGCAGTGATTATTACAATAATAGATTTAATCGACCGCTCGGTTTGTCTTTTATCGATCACATTACTACATTTCGTTTTTCATATTCGTTTATTTATTCCAACCAACTGCAGAATGATAAGAGTGATAAAAGATGCAACTGTTCCGCGCTTTATTTAAACCAATATGTAATTAAACGCATCAAAAGCGTTATACCTGACTCAAGTTTGCTATCCACATTAGCATTTCTTAATTAAGATTGAATAATTAAGTTCATTCAATTTCTTATAATTAATAAAAAGGGTCGTTAAGTTTTAATATAAATCGCACTTGTTCTCGGCTTTCTACGCGCATAATTACGGTACGTTTCCCATGAGCCTTTTAAACAGTTTAAAAATGCATGCAGGGAACTTACGGGTTAGGATCTTGCAAAAGCGTTGCCAGAGTCAGAGCATTCACCCACTGGTTCATACTCTCCCGGCTGTCAGCCGCGAAGTGATAAGTCCTCATGTTCGCGTGTTCGGCCTTGAAGGCAAACTTCTTGTTGACTTTGTCTTCGGGTTTGCAGACGGTAACTCTGTACGAAGGTAGTAATATTGAACCAAGCAGTTTCTCCTCCTCTGGACCTGAAAATTAGTAAATTGCTATGCTGCAATAAAAGCTACGACGACGAAACTTGCCTTATTTTTATTAAAAAAATCAGGCAATAATATTTAATTTTACATCCAAATTTCGCGCACGGTAAATTATTGAACACATGATATGCTAATGTACCTGTTTTTATTTTTTATTGCAAAAAAATGATAAATGACTATGATATATTTTCGTACATTTCGTAATAAAAATCGGATGTATACCACATTCAGAGTCGGTGAAACGCAAGAATATTTGTGTTATCTTGTTTTCAATCCTGACTATTCAAATATACCATTTGATGATATGACTGCAATATTTGTCCTTTCTCTCTGTATCTATCTAGCTTTAATTCAAAATTTCCCTCTGCAGTCTATTCCTATGATTAATGTACGATGTGCATAAAGGCATGTACTTCCATATGGTTTTAAACATTTTCGAAAATCAACATTTGCATATTTGCTGTGGTTCGCGATTGTGTATGACGATATTAATCTCAAGAGACATGAAATTCTATGAATTTTTATCGAACAAAATGCAAGTTTTTAAATGTATACTCGCGCGTATACGTGTAACCACGAAATCTCGGCAGGCGAATCGAATTTTCGCACATTGGCTTCCGAAAAAGCTGGAATTTCAGTTCAAATTAATTTCAAGCTGAGTGATCCACTAACGATAAACGCTAGAATGTGAACGATAAACGAATGTTTTTATCAATTACAAACTGAAATCTCACTTTAATCAATTAATCCACATAAACAGATCCTTTTTTCGCATTTTAACAGCTAGAAACATTGGTTTGTTTATATATAAATTCTATTATATTTAAAGCAATCAAACGTGTATAAGATCAAAAATTTTCACATTTAATGGTAAAATTTCTTAAGTACATAGATTAAATTTCAATTAAAAATATTTACATGTATAATAATCGAGACTTTTGTATTAAAAAAATATATGTACATTTTTATATTTTTGAAAGTGTTACACTTTCTTTCGGAACTGTTTTACACTTATTTATAAGAGTTTTCTCATGTAGAGCAATATATACATATATATGTATAAGTTTATCTTTTACGAATGTAAAAATAGAACGAAAAATGTTTTTATGATTGTTATTTGTACTTATTGTGTTAGTTTCGAACAACATTCCAGAATTCGTTGTTCTGGTCTAATAATAACATCTAAGATATAAAGCTTCAAGTGAGGCGACGCGGAAAGAATGTTTCTTGACGGGGTATCCATGATTGCGTATAGTACAGTTATCTGAAGCAAAACAATCAAGACACTTTTTGCTCCTCACGAGTGTATCGTTTATTTTCCGCGCTGAAATACTCATTAAAAATACAAAAATAATAAAATGATGATTTGAAAAGAACTTACATTCTACATTTAAACATCATGAATTTTATAAAATATTTTAAACGTATTTTTAAGATTTAAGTATTTAAAGAAAATGTAAAGAGAATTTAAGAAAGTTTTGCGAAAACATTAATAACTACATAATAATAAACTCTTTTCTTTAACATTAAAATGTAGGAGACCAATTATTTCGATTATTCGATACTTTAGATAACCTTATTTGTGAGAGAAATAATAAGAGAGAAGAGTTTGCTGTTGAGTAGATATACTTATTAGTGCCTTTTGCGGACTCGATAAGAATCCTCGAAGAAGTTTCTCGCAGGTTGCTAATTAGAGAGCGGTATGCATCAAATCTAATTTAACTAAAGTTCGTAAACGACACATCGAGAACCTCCACGAACTTCTAGCAGAAATTTTCTTCTCCCTCGGATGATATGAAAGACACCCTAAGATGGGAGGATGTATCTTTAGCTAGATACATCTCTGTTGCAGCGATCGTGATACACATACCGAATCAAAGAGCCTAAGTGTAATTAGCGTCTCTGATCGAGTCGAATTAGACGAGCAGCGTTATCCAAAACAACAGGAAATTGACCGTCAGTAGTGTGATCTGGACTAGCAAGTCGTAAAACGGGGTAGAATTTGGCGAGATGCCACAATATTTTCGCGAAACTGGCGAATGCACAAAAATAAAAGCTTGTAAATAGGACAGATGAAGATAAAGATGTGACTACATGGGTTTTTAAAAATATTAGATTAGAATTTAACTTGGCGCCGACTATTGATATCAGATCTTTTATACAAATGATACATGTCATCAGAACCATTTGGATTGAAATAGGAAGATCTTTCAATAAGAACTATATGGATTTTACTATTTAATTTAGTATAATTTAATAGAATTTAACTTGGCGCCGACTATTGATATCACATCTTTTATAGAAATGATCTAGTTTACATCTCGTGGTCTACTAAACAGCAAATATAATTAGTCGGTTCTACAGTCGATTAAGTAATTGGCGTTGGTGAAACTGGCCCAAACGTTTTTTTATTGAAAGCTCGCACTCTTAGCGCCTTTTCTACCTTTTTTTGAAAAGGTAAATTTTTTAGTTTTTGTACGTGGATAGTACAAATGATAGGACAGACGCGGATCGATTCGGGCAAAAACTGTGAAAATATCAACGTCTACGAAATTTTATTTTTATTTTGGGAATGACTTTGTAATTGCTCGAGAGACGATTAAAAATTATATTTATATTATGAAAAATCATTATTTGTATTTAAAAATGGAAACCGTTACTATTTTGTCATACAATTGCAAAGACTGAGATTTTGTCAATTAGATTGATATGAGAAATCGAATGCTATTAAAGAATTTTTAATTTCATGCGAAATGGCCATTAAGACCTCATTTATTCGATTCGTGAATCGCAGAACGGTCAACGAGAGAGCTTATTTATACTAATAACTAACTTTATAATTTCCATTAGATTGGTGATTAATAGACGCTTCTGGAACAATTATTAATAATTATTCCAGTCCATAATGTCAATTGATAATTACGCAGTGAATAAACGTTACATCTGTCGGATTCGAATGTTAAACTGAACGAGCTACATTATTCTGACTATAATAAACCTCATTAAAAATCGATACCGTATTGCGATAACATTACGTGCTGTGCAAAAATAGTAGGAAAAAAAAAATAATAATAAAATATGCAAAAGGAAAAAATATTGATCGTACAACGTGCAGACTCACCCTTGTAATAAAAGAGGCAGTACTCGGAGAGAACGAACCAACGCTTTTTCCATAGCATAAGACCCTCCGAACCTTGTTTGTGCAACCACCCTTGCAGTGCAACCGGAGCGGAGAGGGGCCTTTTCGCGGCGGGCGAACGTAAACCGCCTTGAGGACCGCTCCGCCTACGCACCCCCGATACGGAAGCCGCCACCCCCGAGCCATCGTGTTTGCTGCGTACCTGAACCGGTACGGCGGGCGGTGTGTTCGACTGGACAATCTGTAAAACAAAATGCACCCTTTTCTTATCGAGACCCTCATTTACAAATCTTACGAACAACGTTGCGTCAACGTCGCTTGAATTTAATTTAAAATTTATTATAATTAAAACCCTTCTGTATCCTGAGATGGAAAAAGATGAAAAAAAATCAGTAATAGTAATTAAGTAATAGTTAAGATTAATCGCTCATTATTCCTTTTAGTTCAAAAGACTGACTTTTATGGAACTTCCACTTTAAATTTAATTACCGCGACATTTAATGCACAAAATTTGAACGTGTAATCTAATCGAATTTTCATTAAGATGAAATTAATCGCAGGATTTGACCTCGCTATGCTCATCATTAAAATATATATAATACCTATACGATTTAAAATGAGTAGATTTTGACAATTTACTTGATACTATAAATGCTTCAAAGCATTCGATTGACTAAAAAAACGTAGAAAAAAATTTGACTAGCTGACCGATCGAGAATCCTTTAAAGCATTTGTGACATCAAGTGGACCGTATAGTCTTAATTAAAAAATAAATCTATTCAGATAATATGACATAAAATGCGATTGAATATTTTATTACGCAAAATATGATTTTGTTTATCATTATTTACAGTTTATCATTTGCGTATTACGTCATGAAGTTGAAATGAGGTATTGAGTAAATATAAATATTTGGAGGGAAAAGGACACTAAGAGTCAAGCGCAGATAACTTCACGCAAATGCTATATGGAAGTACAAATTAGTTCGTTTTCCAAAAGATGATCGCCTCCAAAGACGAGTCATTTTTTCGAGATGAAATTCGAAAATTGCCTGAGAGATGGGAAAAAGTAGTAGCCAGCGATGGACAATACTTTAATTAATCTGTTCATTCATTTTGTTTTGATATAAATGCATTTTTGAAAACAAAAAACGGACCGAACTAATTTGTACACCTAATAATATATAACAAACAAAACTTTTCCACCATAATAACTGTGTTTACATGTTTCAGTTCATTTTTCAGCCTTCTTCAGCAGAGACAAAGCAATAACATAAATAAAAAAGGATCAAGAGATATCCAATCACAGCGAGCTCCCCCACAACCAAGAAATCAAATCTGATGTTAATTTCTAACAATACATATCACATAAAAGGAAATGAAAGGTATGGAGTAGCTTGAAACATTTTCCAAGTTCGACGAATTTACAACGTAAATGCGATTTCGCGAGATAAAGATAGAAAGCTGGAAGTAATAAATCTTCGGTGAAATTTGGAATCTTTCTCGCGCCACGATCAGCACGCGGCTGAGATCTCGACACCTTTTATTCGGTGCCTTCCCCGAATGTGGCTGATCGAAATCCGTTTTTCCGCTTGCTGCCGACGCGCGCCACGTTATCGCGCACAAAATTGCCGTTGGCCGACAAAAATTTCGCCACGCCACTCGGAACGTATATCCGATAATGAAAAGTCATAGAAACGAAAAAAGGAAGAAAGGATCGCGCCGGTGATAGCAACGATCGCCATTCGTACGTGAAATTCGTCCGACCCGTCGATTTTCCTCCTCTTGTGACGTTTGTTGGGAAGAAAAGAAAAATATGAACTGATATATCCGACGAACGAAACGACCGCTAAATATTATAACTAATTACTCAATAAATGTGTGTTTGGTAACGGAATACATTTTCAATGACGAAAAAAGCACATGTCTCTGCAAAGTCCAGTCGGATTTAATCCTCGAAATAGACCGGCTGTATTATGCAGCCTTGCTATCGATTTCCTTCTATCTTCGCATCAGATTTAAAAATACATGCGCAAAAGAGCACCAGGATATTGGTCTCGGTACAAAAGATCGGAGAGGGTCGTGGGAACACTCGAAACTCCATTCCTGACGTGAAAATGAATAATTTACCGCTCGCTCTATCTCGCCCGACTCTCTCTACCTGCTTCTCCATTTTTCCCTAGAATTTTACGAGACCATCCCGAATGCACGAAAAATAGTTTACATATTTGCGACGCTCGCAAGTTTCGCTCGTACTGCTGCGCGCAACGGCAAGATATTGCTGCATCGAACGATAGAACGTTAGCATTAAAGTCGTTCGGAAAGTAGTTTACAACGCCGGCGAATCAATATGCCATTTCGTAATATTCTTCCGTTGTGTTCTTTCGTGCGTTATTAAAATTTATGGATGAAATCACAAATTTACAAGTTTATAAGCATCTCTCTCTTACTCTCTCTCTCTCTCTCTATCGCAAGATATTATATGCTGGAAAATCTCGGTGTTATGCGCAATGCGTATGCTGCTCTCCCAGAAAATTGCCACAAACTCTTGTCTTAAAAAAAAAAATTCTATACTTTTATATTTACGGATTTCCAGCATGTTATAATAAAATCTCTTTAATAGATGCCTATTGAGCATCAAAATTTAACTGTGATATTACTACAGTTTAGTTGCGTTCTTAAGGGGATCCTTAAGCAAAGCTCGAACTCTAACGACATCGCGAGATGTCGCAATTTTACAACACATCGACATATCTTTTATATACTACCACACTAATATCTCACGCAGGACAGTGATGCACGCAGTCGAATTATCTGTCAATTTTCGTATCGTAAATTCATCGCGATAAAGTGTCTAAATCTAATTTTAAGAACTCCACGCTGTTTCTTCATGCAAACTACATGCCTGTGGACCACTATTTCTTAAGTACAGATTGCGCAGCTTTTATATAAAACAAATGTTGTTACGACGTGCAACGACGTGACAGCTCTGGAGCGCCATATTGGACTAAAAAATGGTAAAGAAGAACTCAATTTTGAAATTTTTTATCGTTTTCAGCATAGATTCTACCTCACAGGCACGTATTAATGCGTATTCTTTAATTCTGTAAAAGGATTTTCGAATCTGTGAATGACAAAAAAAGTATTTACGATACAAAAATTATATACGATTTAGTCGGTAATACAGGATTTAGGATCCTCTTAAGTAAAAAAAAATTAATTCGACGCGCAATTTAAATGACTAAAAGTGCAGTACATGATGTTTATATACATATACATAGCATATACAAATTCACATGAAATTGTTTAAGCATTAAAGATATAGCTTCGACCATTGTGGGCCTTTATTCCCTATTTCCTTAATAAGATTCTTATTGTCAATACTTCTTGTTAATTTCCAAGCAAAATTTCATGATTTTCACTAACTTTCAATATTTTGAATTTTTTATATTTTAATCCTGATGTTTGGAAACCGTATTTTGTTGAGAGAGCAATTTAACATAACAATGTAGATTATTATTGATATTACTGACACTATTTGAGGAGCAGACTCCCAAAATGCATTTTGTCTAAAATTTCATTTTTTGAGTTAAAAATAGCATAGTGTTGAGAGATTCATATTTTAAGCTATTCTATGATGTTCCGAAAACATTTTTACACCATTAATTTATGCGCTGGAAAAAATCTTGACATTTGAAGTGCATTATGTCCCTTAATTAGAAACAAACAAAATGTATTTGTTTAACATTTTCAGCAACTGTCTAGTAATTTTGTTGAACATTTCACACATTTTACTGGCTGGCAAATTGTTATATTTTGTGAAGCGTGTACTTTTCTTATGACTTTTTTTTCATTTTCTAAAAATTTCGGATAAAACGCATTTTGAAATTCTGCTCTTCATTTGTATTTAATCGTTAGGTTAGTAGTATTTCAAAATTAGATGTGATGTACGCATATCAAACTTTTTTGAAATTAAGAATTTTAATCTTCTCTAGAAAATTCCCTGACTTTTCTCTGATTTTCTCGAGTGTTTTTAATGTCTTCTGACATTTCCCTGATTTTTAGTTTTGACGACAACTGTGTCACTTTATATCGACAGCATTGTGCTTTCAGACACGACACTTGCCAAATCTTACTTTTTGGAAGAGCTTCTATCAACAAGAAACTTGCAGATACGTTTTATCTAAGGGTGTAAGAGGGAGAAGGTCCTGGAAAATGCTCCGTTTTCTCGGACGCTCGTAGTTCTCTAGCACTCTCAGAAACGCCGATAACACAAGCTGTATTTTTCAGGAATACAAAGTGCCGCGGACGTCTGTTTGAGAAACTCGCAGGATACGACACACGTATATATAACGCGCTCACGTATAGCGCATACATTGCAGAGTGTTCTTAAATTGCGAATAGCACGAACTACCACCATTGGCCATTTGCTCTCCTAGAGGATGCATCGAATAGCACAATGCATACATTGTCGATGCAAGAGGAAGTCCCTCGTGATTGATCTCTCCTCGAGAACTAACGGGGGGAGGGGGGGGGGGGGG
>NW_017276170.1:105708-170983 GCF_001594065.2 Cyphomyrmex costatus
CCTCAACGTTACGCAGGAGTTGCCGCGGAGAACATTAGCGCTCGTTCTCCCGTCTTTCGTCTTCGGTGCGCGCTCGTCCGTCTCGTCCGAGAGAAATTTCTCCTATATATACGAGCTCTCGTCGCGCCACGAAAAAGCCGGACACGGAAGAGGAGTCGCCTGGGTAATCCGTTAAATTACAAGAGCTGCTCGCGCGCAGTTCCTCGACGACGGAAGCAAGTATACGAGGGTTTCGCTCGATCCAAAAAAAGGACCGAAACTCGCCCGGCGATTCGCCGATCCCGAGGAAAACTTCGTTTCCGCGGGACGGGAAAAGCGGCCGAACTCTCACGGTAAACTTTCGCTCTCCCTTCCTGCTCTCTCTCTCTCCTCTTTTCACGGTGGCGTCGAATTAAATCACGGCCGATTCGTATCGCTTGCCATTATCTCCAACGAAGTAATCGTCGAGTCACACGACACTAATTCAAGCGAAATGCCTCTAATTGGCAGAGCACGGATGATTCTCGCGCTAAATCTCTGCCATTCTCGCTCGCGCTAGAGCTCGTGGCCGGAATGCAAACATTAAACATTGCGGTTTCGAACAGTAGGTAATAATCGATCGCGAGGGAACGACTATTATTTATAGATAGCCATGTGCCATGCCAATTCCCTATGACGTGGCTTGTCGTAATTATACTATCGTTTCTTCGTGAAAAATCAATTCTATTTGTACACGTGATGCTTGTTTGTCTCGAGAAGAAACAGAATTTTGATCTATCTAAAATTTATCGCACGATTACTGATAAATATCAGGCAAACTTACCTTTTTCTTGTCCATTCCGGGCGTAGAGCTGGTCACCGGCTGGTCGAGCCTGTAATAAAAAAAAATAACTTTGAAATATTGATGACGAGAAACACAACGTACTTATGATATTTATAATTTAATATATGTTGGGAGAAACAAGTTCACTTTTGCATTATTTGCCAAGTTTAATACTCTGTGAATTGTTACCCTTTCACCGTTAAGCTCTTTCATAATATAACAAAGTTGTCACAAAATTGAAAATTAGAGAAATGTCAAGAAAATTAAAAACGGTCAGGGAAATCGGGAAACAGTCAGGAAATTTTGCAGAATATTCTCCGGAAAATTAAAATTCTTGACTTTAAAGATATTTAATATGCATACGTCATTTACGTAGTTTTGGAATATTATCAACTTAACAATTAAATGAAAGCGTATCAATAACATTAATAATATAACAATGCTATATTAAATTGTTCTCTCAATAAAATATTTACTGGTTTTTAAATCGGGATAAACATACAAAATATTTCAAAAATATTGAAAGCGTCAGAGGAAAATTATGAAATTTTCTCTGAAAAAATCAGGGAAAAATTATAGAATTTTAGGATGAAGAATTTTTGACAATTCTGTGTATTTTTCGCTACATTTTCCCTTCGACTTCCTCTACTTCAAAAATAATCGTATCAGTGCGCCTGTCGAAGGATATCGAACGATCATCACTTTCTATACTCGCGACTCGTCGACGAATCTCGACCTCGATTCTCAGACAATACGAACGACGAAACTATACACGGTGTTTTTCAGTACATTTGGAAGCATTGAAAATTTATTGACCATGCAGACGGAAAGACTGTTCGATATCACGGCACTTGAAAAAAAAGTTTCTAAAATGAAAGTTTCATTCGATAAGTTTCCGCACCGAAGAACCGTCGTTTTACCCAGCAGTAACCGCATATTAGAATATATATGCTACTATATGTAAAACATGTATTGTTCCTTTAGAAAACCGCTAGACATTCGCGGTTGCAAATCGCCCCAGTTAAATTAAACATTAAACGGTAAAATAATTTAATCTGACGACAAAACTGAATACGTCGTGAATTTAAACAATAGAACGTTTCAACAGCTTCGATTATTCTCGGTCCTTGTTTTATCTTCTCATTTTCTTTATTTCGCAGTATCGCTCTTTTAAGCCCATGGCACATAGAAAAACGTAAGGTCGTAAACGTAATCAACTAATCAGTAAGCGAATTGACCAATCACAGTTGAGAACGTAACGGCGGCCGCTTATGTTCTCAACTGTGATTGGTCAATTCGATTACTGATTACGTTTACGGCCTTAAGCCGTAATGACACTAGCGATTGCGCGATTGTGATTAACGATTGAGGATTATTTCTCAACCAATCAGAGCCAAGCAGTCACCGATTGCTTTGTTCCGATTGGTTGAGAAATAATCCTCAATCGTCAATCACAATCGCGCAATCGCTAGTGTGATTACGGCTTTACGTTTTTCTATAGTTGCTTTCCATTTACTTCGATTCTCAGATAATTCTCACTTGTGACGTCATAACTCAGTTGAATGCGCGTTCCTTTTACATTCTGAGAAGTGAGATTCAACTGAATTTTTACGTACAAACTGCACAAGATCGAGACCTGTGCTGCTTTTTATTGAGTCTCGTAGACTCACTTTAAAAGTGAGGTTAATAAACCTGTGTTGTTATTTGTTAATTTTATCAAAGTAAGCAAGTAGTGACGTGATTAATCTGAGTATTTCATACTCAGCTCACTTCAGACTCAGTTTCACTTGTGTGTAAATGGAAAGCAACCGTCTTATGTGTCATGGGCTTTACAAGAGAATCGTTTTATGTTTTTTAAATAGATACGATTATCCGGCGCACTGCCCTCCTCGCCATTTTTACGCTATTTCTCTACGGAAAGTCACGTTTCGCTGTGGCAACCGTCGAGCTGTAGCAATGGCATTTTGCTACTACAGGGAAGGAAGGGTCAACACACTACGCGAGATGCCCTTGCGCGCTGTGCAATCGCAAAGGCATAACGCGCCATCGCTTTTTATTACCCATGCTGCACGTCGATAGACGATGCAATGTGGTTGCGCGACGTGACGCGTGGCTGTTCGTTCGGAAAGTCGCCTCGGTTAGCGGAAGAGATCGATTTATCGTCCCGGACGGTTTTATTCCTAAGAGCGGCGCGCGAGCACGTACGCGTTACGCCCGATCCGTGCAATTCTGGTCCATCGTCATTGTGGATTGTGGCCACCTCAGTAGCCACGGCTGGACGTTGCACGTGACGAGACGCACGCGTGCGCCACGATCGCCGGTAACGCGCGAAATTCTGTCGAATTTCCATTTCCATTCCCTGGCGCGTGTCGCCGATATTAAATCCCCGAATCCTTTTATCAGTCGACTTGATTCGATTTAAATTTCTCCCGAAATTGTGAGGGCTGCGCAGTTATAAATTGATGTTATTCAGCTCCTGGCGTTTAAGAGTAGCTCGTTCTCAAAACATCGATAATTGAACCCCTTCTACTCCAACCGCCATCGAAATATACTTAATGAGTAAAATACAATCGCATCCAATTTCGTACTGAATGTAGTAGTTCGATACCGAGTGCGTTCGATATCGGTTTTTATCCCCCCGGAAAAAAAGTTGCGAAAAACTATTTGGCGCGTATCACGGATATTCGTTCGTGACCTTCCCGAATAATCGCCGCACTGCAGATAAATCTTACCAATCCGAATAATCAGATTACGCTCGAAACGGTTATTACAATGAACTACCTTTTTTAGATGTTTTTTTTTTTTTAAACCACCGATTCTGTTTTCTAATTGCGGGATTGGTCAATCCTATGACGAACGACTCGAAAATTGTCGATTCGCTTGACCAAAAAGCTAAAAGCGACGGTAACGTATCGGCTTGCCGAAACCGCAGATTCGATTGACTGGTTTGCCGTCCGTTTCCAATTCGCTGAATGCCGGCCTGCTGATCTTACTCGGTATTAGAATCCAATCGTGTTTAGGGAACGATAAGATAATCAACCGTAACGGAACATGCGCTGCGTCGACGACGGAATGATTAATGCCATTAACGTGGCTATTCATCTGGACTAGCAAGCCTGGAATAGCGTCCAAATGAAATTCCAGACACTCCATTGCGTGGCTCGCATCTTTCGATCCGCTTGCAGTTTATGACTGTACATGCAGATTTTAATGACTGTCCTTAATTGATGCAAAATTGCTGCTCTAATGCCTGGTCTAAAATAAGATAGGGAAAGAGAGAGAGAGAGAGAGAGAGAGAGAGAGAGAGAGAGAGAGACGCGCTGTATAACACCACACACTTCTAAGCTCACGACGTAATTAAGAGCCAACGTACTAAACCACACTCGTGTATCCTAACAGAGCTGTTTCCATCTCTGAAATTGCCAAACCGCTGTTTTTATTGATCTTGCTTGGAAGTCCGCGACTTTGTAAAAGACGGTGCTATTAACCCTTTTCTTTTCGTTGTTTTAGCGATCACGGTAATCCTCTAAATGCACTGAGAAATCCATTTACTTGAATCAATTAATTTCTTGTTTGGATAAGGGCAAATAAATCCTTGGTTGATGCAATACACAATCTAGTCAAAGCGAAACATTTGGTAAATGATAAATAACATTTGCTAATTTGATAAACATTGACATCTAATAAACTTGTTTATCAGAATCAAGTAAAATGTCACAATAACCAAATGTTTCGCTTTAACTAAATTATTTATTGCGTCAACCCAGAGATCTGTTTATTCAAACAAGAAATTAATTGATTCAACTAAATGGATTTCTTAGTACGGCGCTATGAGACCGAAATAAAATACGAAACGATGAGTTCTACACACGAGACATGTAGTAACGTTTGCGTGCGTGCGAATGTAATTAACTCTTGTAATTTGTACATTTGAAGTAAGTCTGTTTCAATATTAAATGTTTAAAAAAAAATACGATTAATCAGAGGCATTACACGTAATAATTAATATTATAATGTAACAATATTGTAATAATATAATTATTGTAACAGGTAATAATAACACGTAATAATAATGATGGTAATACTAATCTAATTAGGTATGTGATAACGTAATATACGATTATACGTAAACAGCGAAATAAAAACATGCTATAATACAGCAGGTCGTAAACGCCGAGCGTTGCAGTACTTATTGTGCATAGAGAGAATGTTCGAAAGGAATCAATTCTAATTTTCAGCTATGACAAATGTAAAGTCTGATAGCTCGTCTAGCACGATGGATCACCACAGAAGCGGTGTAACGCGCGACATCCGATGATTACACGCTCACCACAGGGAAGCCGGTCTTCGGGGGATACGAACAACCACCGTATCGCGCGGGGCGTACTCAAAATGCATCGTCGTACGTTACTTTAACGTTCGCGCACGCGGCGACCGAAATTGGGTCGCCGCGATGCGGTGCGATGCGCCACGATCTAACCCTTTGATGTAGCGCGGCGTGTACACTCGTTTATTCGCGGTGGCGCGCGGTGAATGCGGCATACGTCTCTACGCCACGCGATGGTATCAGCCGCGCCAATCTTCGCCGGACTGGGAATGCTTCTTATAACGGAAACGCTGGCGCCGAGATTATCACTTCATACATTCTGGCAGTTACCGTTTACGCCGGGATATCCGTGAAATTTCAGGACATTTATGGCAGCGGATATTAAAAGGATTCAAAAAAATGAAGGTTTTTTTCATTTCGCTTTATTTTCTTGCGTATTCAGTATTAGGTAAAAATAAATAGATATAATATAGGGGGATGCGTTTTATAATATTTTAATATATTTCTAACATTTTATTAAAAAAATAAAAAAGTCAATAAGAAATTGCCTTTAACGCGGTCGAGCTGGATCTCAGGTGCTAATAATTCCGTGTGAATTTATATATTAAGCTCGTGTCACACTATGGACTGTGGACGCGGATTGGATTGAGATTGCGAATTGCGCATCGGAATTCAACCAATCAAGACAAAGCAGCTTTATCTTGATTGGCTGAATTCCGATGCGCAATCCGCAATCTCAATCCAATCCGCGTCCACAGTCCGTAGTGTGACACGGGCTTTATTACGTGTGTAGTCTTTTAAACCACGCGCCGAACAATTTTTCGGTCTTGAAACGCCACTCTACGAAACCACCGCAATAATATCACAAATTTTTATTCATAGATTTTAATATGTCGTTTAACATTATTAAGATCCAAGATGCTATGAGCATCAAAATTGTTAAATTGCTAGATAATTTAACTCGTGATATTATTAATTCTCTGAACTATACATTACTAAAAAAAAAAAAATTACAAAGTTCTATAAACTACTTAACGTTTCGGCTCTCGGATTGAGGCCCTCCTCAGAAGTGACATCATAACTCTTGAAGTTAATAATTGTTGGATTAATCTTGATTGTCCATCTCCATGTCTTAACATTGTTCACCATGCGATTGACAGATCGAAAGTAAAGAAAGCTATTAAGTATAATAAATTAACAAACAATTAATTAATATCAATATACATATAATAAATTTCGTTAATAATAAATTATAATTCTGTCAAACCTTTAGAGATGGACATCATTATTCAACTTTCACAATAACTAATTGTGTAATACATTAATAATCGGATCGTCAGTGTATGAAGTCAAAAAACTATAAAATTATTTTATACTCTATTACTTTTAATTATTAATTATTAACTTCAAGAGTTATGATGTCACTTCTGAGGAGGGCTCAATCCGAGAGCCGAAACGTTAAGTAGTTTATAGAATTTTGTAGTTCTTTTTTTTAGTAATGTATAGTTCAGAGAATTTTGTAAGATAATATTTTATTATATATGACTGTTACGTATTATCTAACTTTTTAAATTTTATTTCACATGACTCTTACAATGTCCTTTGTACTTTTCGTTTATATAAAAATAAATAGATATATAATAATATAGAGACGTTTTATATAATTATATGTTTTTACTATTTACATTTTTAACATTTTATTAAAAAATGAAATTTTAACAATGGAGATTAAAGCGTTGCAACACTTGAAAAACAGTCGTACGAAATGTTTCCAAACCCCGACTGCGAACCGGAGGCAAACATATCAAAGGATTCTGGTATGCTTGGGATACTCCGTGGAAAGTGGTGTAGAAAAAGCTCCCGTGTTCCTTGCACACTTATTACAGTATTCATGTTACAGATATATATTTACCGTAATACGACACTACCGCGTATCACACGTCGTAATGAAATTAGAGTAGTTACACTCGAATATAACGTTGAACGTGACGAGACGGGCAAAGTAAAGCAGACAATTAAAAACGCATGCAGTAGCCGCTCGGTAGTCTGAAAATGAGAGTTTAATGCGGTCCACTGGTCTATGCGCGTGCCTAGATTAAATATATTTCAAATTCACGGCAGCAATTACGTTATTAAAACGTCGTTTATATACATACTAACTCTCATTCCCAGTACGGTTCCAGCCACAATCGTATTTCCGAATCTACTTTCAGTATCGTATAGAAAATTTATTCCTTTGCAGCTCTCTTCGTAACGCACGTGAACCTTTAAGTTCACCGTGTCACTTGACCCAGAAATTCATATCGGAAGCATCAAAATCGATATTCTACGGAAATAGATGCGAAGAAGCGTCGCGAATAATTGGACGTCGATAAATTGCTAATGGACGAACGAGGGAGATATAAAAGTCGACTATATAAATTTTTTTTCACCGATGACATTGTCGGATAGGAATTGCGACATCCGTAGGAAGGTCAGGATAAAATTAGCATGTGGAGGTTGCATATGAATGTGGAGACCTCGACCGTGTTCATGAAAATAATCGTTTCAATGAACATGGGTAAACTTATACACGCGAGTCTCTCGAATCCTACACGTCTCACTTTAGGCAAATGCCATGTATAAGCTATAAAGTGCACATTTTAAAAGCGAAGATGCGCAGTCAAATTAATTGGAAGCTCGTCGTCTCGGATAGCAACTTATATTTTTCACGGTCAAAAGTGTATATATCGGACTTGTGAATTTTTAGCCATCAATCAAATCATCTTTCTTCAGATGTTATGTATTATGAGCAAACGTACATATTTATCGCGTTCGAGTTCGCAGCGGTTGGGTTGAGAGAGGAAGGCGAAAATATAAAAAAAAAAAAAAAACCCAGCGGTAGAAAACCGGAGGCAGTTTGTGGCTGGAGGGAAGAATGAGCGAGAGGAGAAAGAAGTGACAGCTAGACGTGTATGAAAGGCCTCTTCACAAGAACTCGCAAATATTTTTGCATGCTGGATAAAAGCTCGCGTAAACCGATGCGGAGTGCTTGCTCGTCCCGTTCTGCTTCATATTGGAAGAACGTAAGAGGATCCTCCCACAGTACGAGCTCCATGAAAACGCTTACCGAGTTTGCTCTCTTCCGGTAGTTTGCATGCGGAACGCTATTCCGCCGTTTCTTCCCCCCCCCCCTCTCTTCTCTCTCTCTCTCTCTCTCTCTCTCTCTTCGTTTTTAATTTCCAAAAGTTAGCGAGTGTACTGTCGCAGTGAAACACGTACAAGTGGGACAAACATGGCAAACAACTCCTGCAGGTATCTCTGCAGGGCTCAATACAGGCTGAGTCTAGTCGATAAAGCTGCTTCCGCTCGTCCTTTCCCTCTTTTTCTTCCCACTGTCTCCGTCTTCTTCGCGTCTCCGGCCTTTTCCAAAGCCCGTAGTCCGCGCGGTTTACCGTCACCGAAGAAATTTTTATCGGTGAACTTTATACATGCTCGTCTCGCGAAGGCTGAATGAGTGCTGAGTGACTCGCGAGATGACTGTCAGGTGATAGCTGATTGCTCGGAAAGCCGATATGAAATTTATGGTAAACAAAATAAACGTGCGCTAAAACTAATTTATAAGCATACCGAACTTAATGGTATAAGACAGGATATTAGTTGGAGAATTTATATGTTAACTTTCCACCGGATGCATCCTGTTGCTTTGTCAAGCTCTATACTGAATATTGATCGCGAGACTAAAAGTTATCTCGCAGTTTACAGGTCGTGCTAACCAGCACTACATGAGATGCTTCTTTTGAAAGTGATATACGCGGTGGGAGAAATAGTATGAATTTCAATGAGAGGCAACAACAAGATATACGATTATAAAGTTTTTGTTTCAAAAACTTTCTTTTAAAGCAGCGATTTGAAAAAAAAACTGATCACCGTTTTTTAAACAAATAGTTTACGTAATGCAGAAAATTCTATATTCGAAATTTATTAATGCTTAAATATATATTTCTATATGAATTCCTATAGATATCTAATTCTGCAAATCGCACGCCGAAATCTTTTTGGATCTTGATTAATCTTGAAATGCAATTATGAGTAGAATGTATCAGTAGTAGTGATATCATTTATTAAATGGACAAATAATTTAATAACTTTGATACTAACAACCACCTTTATTAGAATATTTAATAATTAGATGTTAATGAAGATCTTAAATCTATGAATAATTTATTATGAAAAGTATTGCCTCAACTGGAATGAAGTCCGCTTTAATCGCATATGGAATTTTTCTTATTTAATTATAAAAATCATATTATCAAGAATTCATTTAATAACATAATAAAAATGTACGACATTTTTATGAGTAGTAAATTAACTAAATTGTAGAAATCTTTATTTCTCATGTAACTGCAGTTGATAAAATCCTGAAATATATCGAGATTAAAACCATATGATCGTATATATTGACGTGTAAATTGTAAACTCACTGAATCGTGAGTTAATTATTACGACACACTTTTCGAGTGTACCATTCAGTATACAAATACATACATATATAGTGATGAGTGTACACGAGGTTTATGTGTTTAGATCGATACACAACGTCTTGTCAGTCGTGGTATACCGTATACATCAATACGTCATTTCCTCTCACAGCATCCCAGGAGTATAATTGAAACAGAATAGATCCCCTTTCGAGGCAACAGTGAATCGTCCCTTTCGTGTTTCTCTCTGCCGATTTTCGTCCTTCCGATCTTTATCCTCGCAGTGTATTCGATATTCGATAATATATGCGGGAGAATTATTAGTTATAGAAATTTAATACCTATATGCACATCTTACGTGCACGCGGATACATATATCTATCAATTTGATCAATGGTTGCGTAATACACGTCATAAATCATAAATTAAACACTAGTTAGGGTAACGTGATCATTCAGAATTGTGTCAAATGTAATAATGCCATTGAAGATCGCAAATTGTCTACATTGAGCTCTTTGTACCTAATTTCAATATAACGATATCATCGTTGCACTATGTAACAATTGAGCGCATTTGTAATCAATTACTCGTTCGAAGTCTCCAATTAATGACATTTTACAATGTATTAGAAGTATAAATAAGTTTCCACCGTTTGACAAAAGATGGCGCCACCAGTATGTTATGGTTAAAATTGTCTGCTTACAGTGACTGAACTGCGATTGAATGTAAAATAGTTTTAAGTTATAGTTATGTTTATGACTACCTTGCGCCATCTAGATACAATGCTTTTGAATGGCTGTAATTCTTCTGTAAGCCAATAAACTACATTATCTATCTAAAATTGTCTGCTGTAAAACGTCATATCGTAAGGTTGGACATCTGGCAACAACATAACCTTGAAATATTAGCGATTTTGTATCAGCATCATATATCTTTTTTCGTGTGAAAATGTCGAGTTTTTTGAGGCGAATAAGCGTCATTTGCAAGAGCTTCTTTAATTTGAAGAAATCTGCAGCTGAGGCGTATCGATTGCTTGTAGAAGCATATGGTGAGGCTGCCTTAAGTGAGAGGATTTACCGTGAGTGGTTTCAAAAGTTTAAGAACAATGAATTTGACGTCAAAGACAAAGAACGTAGTTTCGACGTTTTTTGTTTCTTCGACGTGGAATCCACCAATTATCAGAAAGATGGGAAAAAGTAGTGGCTAGCGATGGACAATATTTCGAATAAAACATTAGGTACCGTTCTTTCACAATAAATGCCCAATTTTTGAAGAAAAAAATGGCGGAAACTTATTTATACACCTAATATTATTCGATGTCATATAATCATCTAAAATCGCAAATATTCGTGCTTCTTTTTGTATTGTCAAATTTTATCACAATATTTTCTCTAAGCTTCTTTTAAGTTTTTAAAACTTTTTAACTCGATATGTATATGTACGATCGCAGTAGTTGAATTGTTTGTACACACGAGTGACAATCAACAAAACGCAAATATCATATCACTACAATGTCGTTACGTTGTTATATTGAACACGTCAGTGTGTGAATGAACCTTTATACACTGGGCATGCCGTACGCAACGCACGTGTACATCGCAGTCGTACAACGGCGGTTTGCCAACGAATGCAATCCCTCGCTATGACCTAGGTAGCCGATCGATAATCATGGTGAAAAGTCCGTTCGGTGAAAATAGTGGAACCCCATTACATTGTTCGAGTTAGAGAAAGAACGCTTAAAACACGCAGGCGAATTTACTAAACGACACACAAAAGAACTTGTATAACGAAAGAACCAGGAGTAGAGCGCAAAGAGATGAATTATGTTTGCTAAGTTGTAATTCCCATTTTACACAAATAGCATTTTACACTGGTAGTTGAGTTCCGCAGATGAGCATTTTGCTGCGAGTTTGCTGTTGTGGCGCGAGAGCGCTGTTTGTAAGACGCGTCAAATAAGTGAGGATGAGAATGAGATGTATGTGGTAAGCGCTTTTAACAGAATTTTTTCTTCAATAAATTTTAATTAGTTTTATACGAACAGACCGGTTTTTGTTGAAGTATTTAAAAATTTAGTCAGATATAGATTTGAAAATAAATGTTGAATCATCAAAATTACATAGACAACGCTGTAAAAAGTTTTATTATTCAAGCAACCATATTTGAGGGACCAAGAAAATTATTTTGATGATTCGAACAAAATTATATTTTCAGGTTTATAGCTAGTTAAATGTTTATATACTTCAGCAAAATTGTTCTTTCCGTGTAATAAATCCTAATTCGAGAGACTAGGAATGTACAATAGTCAAATTTAAAGCAGCATACACGGAGCTCTTGACCCATATACGCGTTTCATCCTCGCTTCCTTTATCGACAACAATCACCCCTTTATCGCAACGTGGGCTACAATGCCTCACTTCCCACGTCGATCTCGTCGAATACTCTCTACACTGTATTCGCCCGATTCCTCTTTCGACCGTATTTTCACCGGCGCGTACATTTCGCATACATTTTGTGCGACTACGAACTAGATGAAAAAGCTCAGATGCATCGAAACGATAGTTCGACAGCGGGCGGCTTTATGCACGGTATAGACATGGCAGTGATTCACGCATGCATCTCATAGGGGCGTCACAAAAGATAAAAAAAAACTGGAGGGAGAGAGAGAGAGGTGAAGCTTGAACTTTTCGGGCATTCTCGCGGCTGAAGCTTATCATATGTAAGGAAATATGTACATCCGCTCGACTTTGCTTTGCAGGCGATATTCGACCGGAGGTCTCTATGGATACGAGCTGCGAGAATACATTTTAAAGCACGCAATCGACAAGGTACATCGAAAAATCTCCCAATCTTTCCGCGGGATTTGATTTTTATTGAATTCAATAAGATTGGAATTGACAAGCGTTCGTAGCGTTCACGTTATTTATGTCTCATTCGCTTATATAGCTATTTTGAACCGATAAAACTAGATAGTTCAGATAAATAATTACTTCTGAAGTTTTTTTTTCCAATCTTTTGGATATTACTTTTATTGAGTTTCGCGCGATCGAAGTTGGGAAGATAAGATATTCGTAGAATTGCTTCTCATTTTTTTACTTTGTGCAGATTCCTATAAATTTTAAAGTGGTTGCAGTTAAATATTTTTTTTTATTAAGATAATGATCTCTCTCGAAATGTTGCGGATAAAACAATAATATATGTATCCAAAATATTCAGGTGCAGAAATAGTATTTCGCTTTGTCCAATCACCCGGCTAGAAGGGAGGAATGATGTTATTTGTGTTTCATGCATATTTTCATGAGCCAGTTATAATGCCTTTTTGATGTGCATCTCGCACATATTCCTTCTATATATTTAGTTTCGTGAACAGTTACAATTTAAATATTTTTTTTTCGCACGGTAATAACGAATAAAACATTGGAATGATGGAATAATAACGTAAGCGACTGAGATACAGACTGAAAATTGTCTAGGAAGGCCTGAAGAAAGGGATTAACAAAATATTGTCCTATAGAAAAAAAGTAACAGGAGACGAAGGCAGACTTTATCCAGCAATATCGTGACTGCATTGTGGATTTTCATGCTTCCGTTGTAAAATCTTTTTTATTTCAATTTTTTATTTCAACTTTGAAATATTTCGCGTGTAAAATGAAGATAAGTAACGGTATTAAAACAGTACAGCAGCAGAATAAGATTTCTTTAAATAAATAATTATGTGTATATTATATATACAGGGTGAAACTTAAAAAATGCAAACTAATCGTATAGCGCTATTATTCCTGATCAAATACTGAATCTATTACAATTTTTGCAATAAGTTATAGATATATTAATTTCTAAAGATTGCCAAATAAGCGAGTAAAATCGGCGCACAGAGACAACTTTTAAGGTACTTTTCAGTGTTTTTTAATAAAATATTTTAAAAATGAATTCTTAAAAGTTTCTTGAAACTGTTTTATGTATCGATTTTAGACATTCTATTTAGCGGATACTAAAAAAAAATTGTGAAAATTACAAAATGGTTCTTAAATTTATTTTTTGATCATAATAGCTATACAGAATTATAAAAGTCTGGATATACTTAAATATCTCATAAACAATGCATTTAAAAAAAAATGTTTCAGATAAAAATTATAAGGCTTAAAAAGACGCATTCAACGATAGCTGTTATTAGCTGTTACTAGGATGGCGTTGCCAAGGTCACTTCAAAGTCAACTTATTAATTTTTTTTAATGGAGCTCCCTACTTTTTATTTCAGATTCTTGTAGGTTATGTCGAGACGTTTTCAAAACACGTATTATAAACTCTTTTCCGATAAGAACTTTCCAAGTTATGAGTCCTCAAAGTTTAAGTACCGCCGGCAATAGAGTTATCCAAGATGCACCGAATGAAGATTGCTCGGTCGGATTTACATCTCTTGTGTGCGTGAGTGCACGTGTGTGTGTGTGTGTGTGTGTGTGTGTGTGTGTGTTTATTTCAATTCAGGATGCTCATCGCTTTTGTGCATCATAATGTCACAAAATTCTGCCCGGCGATCAAAATCATCTGCAACCATTTTCCGAATAAAATTAATTTTATTGGGTGAAATTTGGTTGCTTTTGAACGCTATTTCAATTGTAACCAACAATGTAACCAACACACACACGCACCCTGTATATAATTCATGGACATTTTTTAAGTTACACTCTGTATACATTATATTACATTTACATGATAAACATACACAATAATAATAAATCTACAAATACATGAAATAAATGGAAGAGAAACTCAAGAAAGAGATGAGTGCTTGAAGCTCTGACCAAAAGAGACGGGTAAATACGTTGCCTAATAAACTAATAAGTTTAATTGAGAGCGCCACGAAGGAGAAAGGATTTATCGTTCTGCGTTGTGCGCCTGCTAATCCGTTTCCGACGAATTATGCAACGCTATAAGTTGCAGTCGACCGAAAGGATTCCGTCGTGCCTCCGTTTTCGCCTCCGCGAATTAATAAACACGAGATAAACGCAAGCCACGGCGAAAATATCACGCGACGTCTAATTTTCCCATTAATGAGAGGCACAATTATACAATCGTCGACCCGAGACGTTTATTTTAATCGTATTCCTTCTGCTAATACATTCGCTTTCAGTTAGTAATTGAAATTCCTCTCTTCGCGATCGGAGCCGATGGAATTTCTAATGAACAAGATATGGAAAATACGAGATGTAGATACGAGATACCGCGACAAAATTCAATAAATAGAAAATGATCGATCGGTTTATTATTAGAGGAAGGAAAGATAAGAAACAGGTGTGGTGAATAAGTGTTTTCCGCATTATAGCTGGCGTCTGTACTTACAAATAAATGCCATTACAACATATCTTACCAGTCGAAGAAATTCCACAGGCACGCGAACATGTTGGCTGCACGTTTCCCACATCGAACGACACCCTCACGCGTTTCTTGCACTCTTCTGCGTGAATTCTTCGAAATCGATCGCGATTGTAGGTCGGTGGGGAAATCCCCCTCTTTTTTTTTTTACATTTTCGCACGTATAATCAAGTTTACCATTGATTACGCACTCGGGGGATTCGCTCTAGTTTTTTTCTCGTCGTTTTCTGATCGGCATCAAGCAGCGTGTTCGAGCGTTAGCCGTTAATTTCAACGAGTAAACGGATTGCAACGTCATGTTTAAACTGTATGACTGATTACACTCTCAAAATTTACGCGGTCCATCGGTCGTTATGTACTTCCAAAGTTCAAGCCGGATCAAATTTTGTCAAACTGTCCGATCTTGAAACGATATAATGAATAATAAAAACAGCAGGATCGCGGGAGGCTTGTTGCGTAACGTTACACGTGTCGCGATGTGTACACGTTGTGTCTCTGTGAGCTTCGAATTCGCCCTCCCCATGAAACCTGTGGCAATTAATCGGCTAATTCTAAAGCGGAATAGCAAATTACCTGTCGCGCGGAAATGTCGTTTGCCTCGCAACGGGACGTGCAATCCCGTATTAATACAAACGGCCTTGCGGGAAAATGACGTACGTTATACATTCTTGCCGCAATTTCCCTCGTGATATTTTGCAAAAATAATCCCACGGGCGCGGAGAAAGCTCGGATAAGTTTCCTGTGAGAAAGATCGCCGGACGTAACGTTGTCATTTTATTTGAGAAATACATTTATATGTACACTCTGCGAAAGAAATGTACGGACTGATCGTGGAAAGTTGGGAAACGAATTAAAAGCGAAGTCTGCCCCGTGTCGCCTCTGGTGATAACCACTTCGGAAACTCGCGTAAAACTTGTTAGACCGAGTCTATCACCGTTTATCGAAGGTTGTATGCATTTGTATGAAAATAAAGGTGCACCGCGGCAGCCGCCTCGTCTACGTCGCTCCAGAGAATTTAAATTTACGATATATGTCCTCGTGCATGTATGTACATGGTACTTAAATTTTCCCGGAAATGAGCACCTGCGACGCAGATTCGACGCCTCGACGAGGAGAATCCTCTTGGAGCGATAAATCGATCATAAACTCATTTAAACGGTCGACGATGTGCACCAAGACATATTAAAAGCTGTGTGACGAGTTTTCCCGCAGCCACGCTACAAACTATTCGATGCTAGTGCCGATGTTCATTAAATTTCGATGTAGCGTATAATAATAGCGGAGTAATGAAAAATATTATATGTACATCGAACATATAATTGAATCACCCATTCTGTCCATCGTGTTGACAAATCGTTGACTTTAGAATGGAGAAAATTGACTTCTTCGCGTAAAATGTTCTCTTATTTTCGACGAGAAATGAAATCTTTCCTTCTATATCTCTAGAGATATAGAAACGATACAAACGCATATATAAAGTAGGGTAAACCCGGTATACGCCGCACCTATCAAAAACTTTATCAATTATTATTTACTATGTTTAAAGCAAATTAATTATACCAATAAAAACTTTATATCACCTACTACTGTAAAAAAAATATTAGAAATCCAAAATAATTTATTTTCCATATTAAAAAATAACTTTTTCAAACCCCTGCATTTTTGCCATTTATCCCATAGGAGGGGGATAATATGGCCACTCATATATGATTCATAAGAAAATCACAAATAATCTATAAATAAGACGTAAAATGACGACGTAACTTGCATTTGTTTATTAATATATGACAATTTTTATTGTACAGAATGAAAATTGGAATACAAATAGGACTTAATAAAATTTTTTTAAATAGCTTCAAATCTTTGAAAATAATCTTTAAACGTTTAAGATTTATCAACACTTATGCATTAATGCAAAATATAATTGTTAGAGTTAACAAAAACTTCTTAAATGGAACGCCTGTGCTGCGGCACAAATCCCGCTCGCTAAAAATGCCGTATATCCCAAATAGATGGGATATATAAGACAACTAATTAAACAAACAGTACAGGAGCAAAGCACTTGTATTTTACTATACAACATGCTTTACTATTCCTCTACACACATGTATTGCAAAATAACCACAAAGTCTTTTACACGCTCTACAGTAATCATTTTATGTAGATTATAAATTATGATGGCATTACTTATTACAGTAAAAAATCGATTTAACTCGCAATAATTTCATTAATATTAACAGTAAAAAAACTGAAATCATAACATAATACCAATATATCATAAAGGCATGCAACGAAGTAATTGACGGAAAATTATCCCCACTCCTTCTATTCTTTCTTACTTCTGCGGCCGTATATACCGGGTTTACCCCATACACGTGCGACACTGAAAATTACGTGAAAATTACGTGAAAATTAGGAGACCTCCCGATAGATAAAACACTATATTCTATGTGCACGGCATGATATCGTCAGTAATTTGGCGATGCTTGTTAACGGATAAAAAGAAGAGAAGTACTATCTTCCCATCGCATTATCGCCTCTGCAAGCGACGTAATGTATTCGGCAGCGTGTAAAGCGTGCATCGAAAACAGAGTTGCCGGAGTTTGCTAGTCGAATACATGAATAATCAGGTCCCACTACGTGCGCAACTAACGCTCTCGGTAACCACGTCGGTTTTATCAAAAGGCTGTTCATCGTACACTACGAGAAGCGAGTACTTCTTAGAGTTTTTTCTTTTTCATGCAAAATATAAATTCCCGTCGTCCAATTACTTTCGCTCGTGGGAGCGTAACCAGCATCGTTTGGATTGCGCTGATTTTTTAATAGCTTTCCCGTGTAATCTCTTTAACCTTTTAAATAATCTTTAAAAAGGTGGTTATATATACAATATACATATAATAAAAAAAGCGAGCATATAATAATGCCAAACATAACGTTTTCTACGAAGCTGATTATTATTTCGTCGGAAAAAAATTGATGTAGAAATTATAATTCGGTTTTACTTAACGAGCAAGAATGTTCAATGTTGCACAAATAAAATCTTAATAAGCTATTATATATAAATACATCTCGCTCTTTTCTTTTCTCTCGGGTAAAAAACAAATAAGGTAGCGCGGTACAAGTAAATAACAACTATACGGTTAAATGTCACATCGATTTTAACCCTATCTTCCTCAAACGAGCAACTCCCGTTCCGTTTTTGCCGCGTCACACGTTTCGCGACCGTCGCGTCGCGTCGGCGGAACCGTAAATACGTGGTTTCACTCGGACTATTTTCTTGATTAAAACATCGATCGAGACAGCGCCGTGTGACACGAGCCGCAAATTCGACAGCCTTCGTTCGAATTACCAAATCGTAAACGGGCGTGCAGTAACGTTTGAATAAAATCAACGAATGTCGAATCAGTTTAACACGAATGCGGAAGCAACGAAGCCGTGTTCGACGAGGTGTATTAATGATAAAACGCGTATTAGTCGGGCGTATCGTACGTGCGATTACTCCAACCTGTTCTTCTCTATTGTATATCTCACGCCCCTCAACCCCCCTCAATCCTCGTCGCAGAATATTTTCAATCCTCCTCGAGGGATGGAAACGAGGGGGTATGCTGTCCCACAGATTACATGATTTCATTTAATTTTATATAATTTTATTTGATGACAAATAATTTTCCTCACTATATATGCGGTCATTTGGTAAAATTAACGATTTTATCTAATATTACACAATTATTTCTTGTGATTGTCGGATTACATATCGAAATTTTATACAAATTTTATAATGATTTCAGGGACTCTGTCCCACGATTACATTAAAAGTGATTACCCCCTCGGATGGAAATGTGTCTCGATCAGCAGCATTCGTTTCCGCACATCGCGGCGACGAGCGGCCAGTGCGAGATAAATAAACGCGCGACGAGAGAAGCGATAGCTTTCGAGAGATTTTTGCATTTTTTATTCAACACAATACCTTCCGTGTACGACCGCATTCCAATTAAAAACGCGCCCTAGCGGCACGCGTTTTGAATATCGCGATGGACTGAATATTGCAGACCTTCGTTTCAACGAAGGCCGATTGTTCGTCAACTCCCACGAGTCCGTTCGCACCGCCCTTGGCCTTCCACGATCAACCCTTTCCGAACTACCGCGGTACGTTGCCCTTTCGTTGAACTTTTCGGGCAAAAATCGAAGCGATGTAAAAATTCGTGTCAAATTTCGTACGATAGCCCGGACAATTTTTCTGTGAATTTCTCGAGGGGATCTTAGTGGATGATATAAATCAGAAAAAAATTAATTTCTCAAACGTACGTATGTGACTAGAACTACCGGTAAATATCTATGATAGGTACTTTCCATTTGGTGGACATAAATAGACAGAAGGGTCGTTCTATCTTTGTTACTCACTGAAGTCAAGAAAGGCAGAACGATGCTTGTGTCGACTTGTGTCACCAAATGGAAAGCACAAAGACGATTCGTTACTATTATTCCTTGTTTAGCATTCTTAACGTTACAATTTCTACAAATTGTTTTCGCCAACACAATGCGAAGGTCTTCTGAAAGATTATTACCGGTAATATAAATCGTACAATAAATGCGTGGATAATATATAGAATGTTATTAAAACGCACCATTATCCCGCACATTTATAATAAATGATCCGTTCAACTCTACGTTTTATTTGCCAAACGACGAACTTAAATTGATGATATTAAAAGGAGAAATCGGACGATTATATTTAGCTTGAAATATACGTGATACCAAAATATTTAGAAATATTTCATTGATGAAGACTAGTGCCACGGGTCCATTAGACCGAGTTTCACGTTTAACGATGACAAATTCCCCTCTAATTTCTATTTAGAGATCGACCACGGGACACTCGCGAATGATTATCACGTTCGAAGACACCCCGGAAGACGATTCCCTCGGGTCTCGACCGGTGCACGATCACGTGTCGCGGGGCGACGTCCGCGCGTCGCGATCAACGCTCTCGCTATACACCACCACTTCCACGGTGCCGGCGAGATGGCGAGGCTCGCGTCTGTCCGATCGCGCGCACGAGACAGACGGCAGTCGATCGCCCTCGCCGAGGTCACGGGAGGACGCGCCGGAAGCGGCGCGCGGCAATTATAATCATCGATTGTTATCACTGTCCCGGCATCTTCCGTGACAACACGGCGGCGGCGTGCCTGGGGCGGCTCGCAATCGCGAAAGACAGGGTGAGAGCGAGGGCGGCGGGCCGTGCCGTACCGGAGATACTCTGTTCCGCGGAGTACGCCGCGCGCGACCGTGCCGGGCTGTCCCGGCGAGAAGGGGCGAGAATTCTGGGGTTGCCCGACTCGTAGCGCGGCGAGGGCCCAACTGGCATGCGCCTTTGCCTGCTTTGCCACCCTCCCTCTCTCGCGCTCCCGTATTTCCGCCACCGCCGCCGCCGCCGCCGTCACTGCCGCCGCCGTCCCTCACCATGTTCGTCGAGCTGCTACCACCCTAACGCGTTCTCTTCGTCAGTACACTATGGTGGAGGAGGAGGAAGGGAAGATACAGCGCCGCGGCTTTCGCTCTCTCAGTTTTCTCTGTTCCCGATTGTTCCCGATCATCCCTACCGCCATCGAGAGGATACGCGGGTGCATCCCCCTCTCCTGCGCCCCCGGGAATCGCCGACGGCGCATTGTCCTTATGAAGGTTTCGCGAAGGCATTTTCCGCGACAACGGGTTACCTTGTTGTAGTTTTAAAAGGGAAATATCATATGCGAACATGTACAATGTCTTAGAAAATTTTCTCAGAGATGATGGATGGGGGGAAAAATTCTGGTTGTGCTTTCATGTTTCACTCTTTGCATAATTAAATAGCACGTCTCTCTTATAAAAATAAATAATTGGCATTATCTCGTGCGTGAAACGGTATTTTTATATCTTATCATTAGATAGTAGGCGAATGGTTTACCCCCGAAAATGCTTAGAAAATGCATTAACCGGCCGATCAACGTTCGACCGATTGAAAATGATTAGATTCGATTCCTCATATTATTCTGCGAAAAAACATCTATATACACTTTATTTTTTTTAAGTGATCGTTAAAAAGCTGTAAACAATTTTTGGTTAAAAAAATCTAAACTTTAAACACAAAAATTCTGTAAGGTTAATTAGATCAAAATGAACATTTTTTTTTGTCTCTTAGACTTTTTTGATAAAATCGATAGTTTTTGAGATAAAAAATGTCAAAACTTGAAAAATGACTTTATACGATTTTTTTCTCACACAAACTAATCATCTTTTTCTCAATGTAGTAATTTAAATAATAATTTCATATTCTATCTTATCATATAAGAATTTTAAAAAAATTTCGCTTGCGGGGCTCCTTCTCTTAATAAATTTGTAGATCTGCTAATAGTAATATACAGGGTGTTTCCTCTAACTCGACCATTTAAAATATCTCCGTTGTTTTTGATGATACGGGAACATAAATACTACAGGGAAAAATTGTTCGATTGAAAGGGACACATATGATGACGAGCGAAAAATTTTTTTCAAGGTCATAGTTTTTGAGATTTTGAGGTCATCGCGATTTTTTTTAAATGGAATAGCATATTTTCATTAATGTAGTAATCCAGTTCATAAAAAAACAAATTCAACCATATAAGATATGTTGTCCTTTAGATGACCTTGGACATAAAAAATCACATTTATTAAAGAAAAGTTAATACACTTAAGTATTTTCAATGAAGTTATTTATTTACTTTATTTTAAAAGATGTTCGAAATGATTGCCATTAACTTCCATACATTTTTGAATGTGGTATAATAAATGATTGCTTCGCACTTTAAATAATTTCGATTATGAATGACTGAACGAGTTTATCAAGTGTATGTTTGGATGGACAATGACGATCAGGATAATTTTCCGGATACAACTGTGTAGCTCGCACTGAGTTTCGGCCTGATTCTCCATAAATTAAAATCATTTCTATTTTCTCTTCTTGAGTACACATCTTTTTGTTGATATTGCAGAAATGCGTATGATGCAGAAACTACTGCTTTAATGCGATGTCAAGACTACACTAAATATCTTTAAGTATTTCCGACAATTCATGTTTTCCTAAATGTTTGTAAACATACTGTCCAACAGGTACAACTTCGTGCAAGAATGAAAACCTTTGTTTTGGCAGTAGCTAACAACATACACATCAATTGACGACAAACGGTTCCAGCATGATGGCAATCATTTCGAACATCTTCTAAAATAAATATCTTCATTGAAAACACTTAAGTACGTTAACTTTTCTTTAATAAATGTAATTTTTTATGTCCGAGGTCATCTGAAGGACAACATATCTTATATGGTTGAATTTGTTTTTTATGAACTGCATTACTACATTAATGAAAATATGCTATTCCATTTAAAAAAATCGCGATGACCTTGGAATCTCAAAAATTATGACCTTGAGAAAAATTTTTTCGCTCGTCATAATACGTGTCCCTTTCAATCGAACAACTTTTCCCTGTAGTATTTTCCCGTATCATCAAAAACAACGGGGATATTTTAGATGGTCGAGTTAGAGGAAACACCCTGTATAATTAAAAAATGTAAAAAGATAATAATGTTATTTATGAGGATCAACGAACACAATCCTCACTGTAACCAGAAATAATTAATTACGGTAAATGCAAAGTATTTCTTGTAGAAATCGTGCAGTACCTAGAAACGAAAATTGCATTCCACGACTCAACCATAATTAGAAGAATTAGGGTTGTTAGTTTTCGCCGGTCTCGTGTATCTCTCCGAGTCTGGTGCCAGCGCAGCCAGGCGCTCATGCTTTATTATCATTATCACATTGTTGAGCGACAAAAGGCTAAGAGCTAATATTAAAGGGGATCTTTCGGGAATATCATTTATTAGTAATTCTTTTCAGACGAAGATGTCTCCTAGGTTTTCTCCGATCAAGCGCGATGAAAACAAAGTTGCGACTGTAAATGACCAGTGAGCGATGTGACCTATAAACACGCGTGTGCGATACACTTCACATTGAACAAAGATGCACGAGTGAAATGTTACAGGAAAGTACTACTGGTGAAGAGTTCACTACAGACGCCGAATGGCGTTCGCTAGATGGGTTCTCGATATCATAGTATTCATTCTCTTCGGGATACACGTAGGCATACAAAGTGAAGACAAAGTTGTCGGGACTTTTAAATACATATATCGACGAAACATTTTTGAAAACATTTTCAAGTAAAGTTTCAGGAGTAGAATATAATATACCGCATTTTTTACGTCATAATATACTTTTTTGTGAAATATAAATGTTTATTGAGGTTACTTTTAATATACTTTTTTTAAACCGAATCAGACAATGCCACAGCAGTCTAGCTGGATCACGAGTACTTCTAAATAATTACGTGTGGATTTATATATTAGGTGTACAAATTATTTTTCAAAAGATGATCGCCTCCAAAGACGAGTCATTTTTTCGAGATGAAATTTGAAAATTGCTTGAGAGATGGGAAAAAGTAGTAGCCAGCGATGAATAATACATTAATTAATCTGTTCATTCATTTTGTTTTGAAATAAATGCATTTTTGAACACAAAAAACGGACCGAACTAATTTGTACTCCCAATACTACATATGTAATTTTTCGATTGCGCGCCGAAAATTTTTTTCAGGCTTAAAACGACACACTAATAAACTGCCGCAGTAATATCACGAGTTAAATTGACTAACAATTTAACGATTATTGATGTTGTTTACACATCTTACGTCGATCTTAATAATATTAAATAACCTATTAAACCTGTAAATAATTAATTTTTTATTACGAAGAATATTACTAAGGCTTCGGTAGTCTAAAGGCTTAGGACACTCGCACGGAATGCCAGAGATTCGTTCGACTCCCGGCCGAGGTAATATTTTTTTTTGCGCAATAAAAAAAATCTTTATATTATAATTAGACAATTTTCCCTTCGAATCTTCTTACATTTAAAAGTATTCAAGTAAAGTCATAAAAAGTTCAGTACTTGCGAAAAGATACTTCGTATTTTATTGTGACGTAAAATAAAATTTAAATAAAAAGATTTTAGAACGAAGTGTAATGCATGTAATACATATTTGATAGCATGCATTTTTATGACATACTTCGTCAAAATTTGTTAATGAGACAGCAGTATTTTTTACATAATTCTTTGTAACATTGCATTTAAAGATATTAATAAGTAAAAGAATAATTATGAAATATTTAATATTTAATTTTGAATTATTTGGAAATAAAATGAAATAACCGGTGATTTTATTTTTTACTTTTATGCATAGAATGATAAGTTAATGGAAAAAACATTACATTTAAGAAAAAAAGTTGTAATTTGCAACGGGTAGTTGCGTATTTATTTTGAATGCAATTATGTGTCTCATTAATGAGATACAAATTAATTTGTATCTCATTTTATTGTATACATAAAAGAAATTAAAGCATAGTAATCGTGAAACATGAATATTTCACAAGGTATTACATATTTTATATAAAAATATATTAAAATAAAATATATCGTAAAATATTGATTTTCTAATAATTTTTTTCAATATTTTCGTACGCAGAATGCTTGAGAATTGAATTATCTAAACAACTATTAATTCTATTAAAAAAAATAATATCATTTTATATATCTTTCATAAAAAACGGATATTCTTTACAAAATGTGTTGCACGGATTATACATATTTCACTATAAAATTTTTTTTATTCAAAACTTTTTTTTATGTTTTATGTTTTTATTTGGCACGATATTTTTATACATGTAAATAAATATATATATATATATATATAGTATATATACACACACGTATAAACACGTGTAACGTTACAGCAATGATTGAATAGAATTTTTATGACATTATACTTTAAAGTTACGATCGATTGTAAAAATATTTGGTTAAAGAATCAAACATTTGTATTGTTGGGTATTTGTTGAATAATAGAATTAACCGTTTCTCACACGCAAGTGAATTATATAGATCAACAAATCCGCGACGGATGTGTCACCCTCGAGGTCATCAGGGTGAGAGCAGAGCTCTTAGACGTGGTGAGTTTTCAGCTTCGACGTCCCCTTTGTCTCCCCATGGCGTACCAAGTCCGAGACATATTGTCGCGTGACATAAATTCTGCATTCTCTCTGTATTCTTAATGTCTTCGTCGTGCCTCATTTTTCACGACTGACCGCGCATTATTTTTGCAACAAGGAAGAGTTCGATTGCCAGAGAATTCACAAAGGACTCTATATAACGCAATGCTATAATTAATTTCTAAGAGAGATTTAATTCAAATATTGAAATCTCTCATTAAAACATTTTGATGAAGAGTATTTCATAAAAACGTATGGTATAAAATATTTATTACACGCGTTATACTTCTACAATTTTTATTTGAATTTTATATTAATATTTTACGTTACAATAAAATGTAAAATATCTTTTCACAAATATTCATTTTTTTTCTGACTTTATCTGAATACTTTTATATGCAAGAAGATACAAGAAAAATTGTCAAATGTAAACAAAAACGTAAAGAAAATATTTAAAAAGTCCCATGTCTCAGTTTTCACGATTTAACCGCGTGTTATTTTTGCAAGTAGGAAAAGTTTGATTGCCGAAGAATACACAAAGGATTTTATACAACGTAATCCTGTAATTAATTTCCAAGAGAAATTGGATCGAAAGGATGAAAGTTTATTAGAATATCGAGAAATATGACGTTTAATCGAATCCTCGTTGAAATAAGGCAGCTAATTTTAAACTGTTGAGGGAATTGAAATGTAGTGCAGTAAATCTGTGGGATAACGAACTCTACCGTACAGTCAAGCATGCAAGCGCCAGACACCATAGCGATAACGGTATCATAACATGGTTATGCAATAAACAATGACGCACGCGTTTATTATATAACACACGTGTAACACGTGCGATACGGCCGGTTATCGTTGCGCTAATGCGGAATAATGTTGTACGGCGTTACAGAACCGTAATTTTGCACGTTGCCGGCGCAACGAGTCGCATAATATTTAGCGTACGATTCTCCGCTATCTGCTCTCTTGTTTCTCTCGTATAGTAACTAGAATTTCCTTCCGTACGATGGCCCTTTCTGGTCACGCGACGTTTGATAACGTCGTCGTTCATATCGTCCCGAAGAATGGGTGTCGATCCTTCGACCTCGATCGAAGGGAAATGCAGAAGTCACGTGAAAAGAAATCGAAGGCACGTATTTCGTATCTCCGATGATGCCTCGCTTCGAGATCGACGTGCCTCGAAAGGAAATTCGAGCGCGATCCTCGAAATGCGAAAGTGTCATCTGAATTCCTTACCTGTCTGAGAGCAGCTTATCGGCGATATCGTTCGCGTGCAAACGTTTCCGTTTTAATATTAACGTATATAATATAACGCGCTTAACGCAATCGAGGCGAACGCGAATTTTTATATAATTCGATAGAGGAGAGATTAAATATCGAAGTCCATAATAGTGTCGAAAATTGAAAAAGTTGCAAACTTTTTTCTCCGCTGAGCTTTGAGTGAGTTTAAGAATAACCTTTTATTCCGGTAATAGCGAAGTCTTTATCGAATGATTTTATATTTCGTTATCCGGCCAGGCGAGTATTCTTCTATAAAGCTACGGATAAACTTTGTGGGCGATATCGTCTTTTATTTGTTAATAACGTACGGTATCGTCAGGCTACGGGTACATTGAGTCGTAAAATGCTATATACAGGGTGTCCCATTTTAAACGTTCCACGCGATTATCTCAAAAAGAAGGCGTTTATCGAAAAAATGTTTCAGACAAAAGTTGTTTGACTTGAAGGGGTACATAAGATGGTGCCATCGATTTGACCTTGGATAGTCCTCTGAAGGTTACGTGAAGGTCACCTTTAATTTTTTAAATGGAATTATGTAATTTTTTTTAGATAACGTGATTCCTCTAATTATTTTGCACATAAAAGTATTAAAGTAGAGATACCAAAAAGCCAATAGTTTACGAGATATTTAACATTTTGTGTCAATATGTACCAAAATAAAGTGTAAAATATCTCGTAAACTATTGGTTTTTTGGTATCTCTTCTTTAATACTTTTATATGCAAAATAATTAGAGGAATCACGTTATCTAAAAAATTACATAATTCCATTTAAAAAATTAAAGGTGACCTTCACGTAACCTTCAGAGGACCATCCAAGGTCAAATCGATGGCACCATCTTATGTCCTCCTTCGAGTCAAACAACTTTTGTCTGAAACATTTTTTCGATAAACGCCTTCTTTTTGAGATAATCGCGTGGACGTTTAAAATGGGACACCCTGTATATATACGAGCAGAGTAATTCGCTCTCTGCATAATACAATAATTACATAATATTATGAAGCGTGTTTACACGTGGTCGTGCACATGGAAAGAATAATTTTGATAAAGCCTCTAAAAATTTGAGTAAATATAGATCTGAAATAAATTTTTATTGGACCATCAAAATAATTATGTAAGGCACTCAAGTTTGAGCAATGCTAGAACAAGTTTTAACATTCTAAAACCGTAATCACACTAGCGATTGTGCGATTGTGATTGACGATTGAGGATTATTTCTCAACCAATTGGAACAAAGCAATCGGTGACTGCTTTGCTCTAATTGGTTGAAAAGTAATCCTCAATCGTCAATCACAATCGCTCAATCGCTAGTGTGATTACGGCTTAACAACCAGAACACATAATTGTTTTGATAATCCAGTAAAATTATTTTCAGTTCTGTCTAGTTGGATTTTTTAGCAACTATTTTTTCCGTGCATATATTACCGTATTAAATATACGCTCCCGCGCAACCGATCCATCTTTCGTTCGCGTTTCGTCAGCGTTATCACTGCAGCAGATACAGGCCAAATTTCACAAACTTTCCTGCTTGAAAAATATTTGATATTCACGACACGCTCCGGGTAGTTATCGCGAAACCGGGGATCACGACGGTGACATCTCCCTTTGGGTCATTTCGTGTTAAATCGAATAGCTTCCCCTTCTTCGTTATTACTTTATGATCCGAGATAATTATGAGATAATTATGAGAAATGAGATAAAATTTGAGTATCGTCATTCACGACGTGTCGTAAATGTTCGAAAAATATAGTGAAGATTAGCGTTCGGATGGATTCAAAGATATTGATAAAGATTTCCTTGGGACAATTATATGCGATCGATCCAGATGTGAAGTTGGAAAGTATTAAGGTTTCTCGAACTTGAAAAGCCGTTTTCTCCGTAGACGAAATAATGAGCGAATTCTTCGGAAACTTTTCTTTCGTTTCCGTTAAAGTCGACTGCGATGATGACTAGTCCACTTTCGCTGTGATAATAAGGCAATTTTCTCGTTGATATCAGAGTATCGAACTACCGAGTATCCTTCCTCATTCTCCCTGAGTTGTTAAATTGAACGTGCGAGGAACACCGATAATGGGTCATAGTTATAAGGTTAATATAGCGCTGATATGACCGTGCATACTAAAATCATGTGCAAAATCGTTGCTTAAATATGCACAACGTCCATTACGTCATTAAAACTGAATTCTATATTGCCTCGTCCGCTCGCGAGGGCGGATATAGTTTTGCTACTTTCCGAGCACGACGCTAGACCGGCTTAAGCTAACCACACAAAGCGATGCATCGTGGAGACACACCGTTAGTAAGATGCATGACCGCACGCGCGCGGTCATGTAAAAGCTGCAGTGAGACACAATGTGTATGTGTGTGCATGTGCATGTTCCAGGTCCTCGGCTTGTGGCACCACCGGGTGCGAGATCTCGTGAAAGATAAATATTGCAGATAAAAGAAAGAATAATGGTAGCTTGATACACGATGTTATTTATAATATCATGTGATAAATGGTGAATTTATAATATGATAATTTCAATGCGAAACGATAAACGTGTTCATAATTCTGAGATTTAGAAAAGTGTGTACATATCTCAAGTGTGAAGCCTATTACGGTAATTTACAAAAAGGAAAAAATGTATTGTGCTATAGGAGCTTAAATAATTAAATAGATTTAGATAGAAGAGATTTTTTTAGGTGCCATTTTTAGGTACACTAAAAAAGTTCATTAAATGTTAATAAATTATACGTTTGTATATAGTACTAATTAAATATTTAGTAAATGTAAACATACATTTATTCAATACAAAAACCATTAATTTGATTTAAGCAAATATTTTATTACTATTTAAACAAATATTTATTAAAATTTAGTAAATTTTTCAATGTAATAACCTAATTTTCATAGCAGATCTTAACACAGTTTTAAATCTAAACATCTCACGTCTGTTTTGCTATATACACACAACATATATATATATATTGTATATAACACATGTATGTGTGAATTGCACGTGCACGAATACGGACCGCAACCGTGGCGGACAAGAGGTGCACGTTTCCGAATGGATATGCGAGGGCCATACGCATAATGCATTTGCATCTATATAACGAGATCCGTGCGGCACCAGGTTGGGTTATCTCGAAGAACTTTGGCACCTGAAACACGATGCCAGGACGTGCCTTCCTCCGACCCTAAATTGAGACGAACGGGAAGCAGCATACGCCGTGTACTACAAGATACATACATTCGTATCAAATACGGGAAATCCAAATGGTACCCTACCGCAGAATCTTGAGAAATCTTCTGAACTTTCGGTATATATGGCAGAGAGACCGAGAGATCCTCAGTCTTACTTAAGAATTATCGAATAAGAATATCTACTTTAATGATGTCCAAATTAATGTTAGCCATTCTTCCGCGTGGAATAAAGGTGGAAACTTTTCTTGTTTAGTTCAACAACAGATACCCCAAAAATCGAACTTCTTATTCCGGGGGTGAATCAGGACGAAGGTAATTATCGCCCGGTTATCCTTTTTATCCCGGGAGTATACAAGTTCCGCGGAAATATGCGGGAGATAATCGTACTTTTAATCGCGAGCAATGAGCTTAAAGCAAATACGCCCTGCGCCCGAAAGCGGTAATAAGAAAGATGGGACAGACAAACGCGACGCGTCGACACGGTATTACGTTAAGTGGATTAAAAAGTTGTGCATGAAAATGGAATTAATTAGCATGCGATGCGCGCCGATCCGGCGCGGGGACGCGACGAATGTAAACGCAGTTAATTAACCAGCCTTCAATCTCTGCCTTTAGGACAGGCACGTCGCAACGGTGCGCGTAATTATCCGCTGTACCGTGCGCGTCCGTGGATTAATAATCGAAAGCCCAGTTAGAGCAGTTCGGACAACGTTTGTTCTGGTCTCCGCGGGGCGATCGGCCGAGATTGACTTGACTGAGGACTTACCCCCACCGCCGAGTTGCTCTCGAATATTCCTCATAGATATTATCCTAATACGGAGCCGAAACGCGTTTCCGAGGGATTACTCGTCACCGTGAATAACGACAGGTCGAGCGACACGCGAAGAATTCCACCCCTAATCTACTAGCCGGAAGATAAAATTTGTTTACCGTCGAGCTCACCGTTCGACTAAGCTTTTGTATAACCGTCTATCATCCGCGAATATACCACCCATGGTGTGTTGTCACATATAGATCGGATACCCTAGCACGGTCTTCTCACTCGCACAGAGTTAATAGCCGAATATCCGAGCACAATGGGACTTTCTGATACTGAAATCCGATAGGATGCTTCATCTCACGGAGGAAATAACACACCCCAGGAACACGATGTACAGCTTGGACTTAAGACTTCGAAACAATGTGCCGGCCATTCACTATACCGTTCTCCTCCTTTTCTGAAATAACCTCAGGGAACATTACACGTCGATTTTTTCAAATTTTTACAATTGTTTGTCATTAATTTTAACATAAATTGAATCTTATCATTAACTATTATTTCTGTATGCATGTCGACCTTTAAAAATTCGGTCGTAGATTAATTCTTAAGAAATACTGCTTTAAGAGGATCCTAAAGCAAAGCTCGAACTCTAACGAAATCGCCAGATGTTATTTTACCTGTCAATTTTCGTATCGTAAATTTGTCGCAATAAAATGTCTAAGTCTAATTCTAAGCGCTCGACGCTGTTTGCGTTCATGCAAATTATGCAACTGCGGATTACTATTTTTTAAGTACAGATTGCGCAGCTTTTATATGAAACAAATGTTGTTACGACGTGCAACGACGTGACAGCTCTGGAGCGCTATATTAGACTAAAAAATGGTAAGAAGAACTTAATTATTAAATTTTTTATTCTTTTTTCAGCATAGATTCTACTTCACAAGCACGGAATAACGGGTATACTTTAATCCTGTAAAAGAATTTTCGAATCTGTGAATGACAAAAAAGTATATTTACGATAAAAAAATTATATGGTTTAGTCTTTAGTCGGTAATACAGACGACTTTAGATCCCCTTAAACATGTGTAAAATCGAGTAGGGTAGACCGGAGAATAAAGGGCCATTTTTGAGATTTTTTACTATAAAATAAAGAATATTTAACTCACACAGATCGCGTTGATATTTTTCGAAACTAGAGACCTTTGGCTACAAAATACATGCAAGATACCCTTCATTACAAAGATATCGTAAATTTTGCAAAGGAAGTCACTTGGCACTTCTTACCCCATACGCGGAGCAAGAAGATCCACATAATGGGGTAAAAAGTACCAATACTTCTACATTTGTTATGTAGGTACAAATAGTAAAATATAAGATTATTTTTAATAAAAATACAACTGAAAGTCTCTCGGTAATTATTCAGAATGCTGCGCTTTGCCTCTGATTTCGATTATGGGTCCTATCTATTTGATGACACAAGTCGACACAAGTATCGTTCTATCTTTCTTGACATTTAGAGATTGACAAAGATAATCCTATCTATTTGATGACACAAGTCGACACAAATATCGTTCTATCTTTCTTGACATTTAGAGATTGACAAAGATAGAACGACACTTGTGTTGACTTGTGTCGACTTGTGTCATCAAATGGAAAGCACCCTATATTAAGCTCATTCGACGCGTTTGTGTCGCTACACTTCATCGCTTTGACTTCATTTTCTAACCTTAATAGGTTAACTTTAACGCGTAATATCTTGGTTCGCAGGACCGATCCAACGTTTTTTCTTACAAATTCTTTCGTACAAAAACACATCGAATAAGCCTAATTTCATCTAAACCGGAGATGAGAATCGCATTCTGTATAATTACCTCTGTCTCTCTACGTAACGAACACCACTAATGTTGATTCTACAATGAGTCGATAATCGGAAGTAATCGGTAACGTTTCGTACTGTTAGCTATTGATCAACTTCACTGATAAGACTTAGGATTATCGACTTGTTATAGAATCGACATTAACGAACACAGAACAACCATGGCACTTTTACCCCAACAACCATGACACTTTTTACCCCAACAAGACAAGTAAAATTTGCGGCATTGGTATTAAAAAACTATAATAGCGATAACCATTTTAATAATCACACTGTTAAAACAATAGAATAAGATTAATAAATACACTTATTTAATCTATCTGTAGGTGCAAAAATGATCCCTTCAGACCAAAATAACTGCAACGCTAATAGGTTACTTTTGGCTCTCAAACACATGGGCACATTGCATCCTGTTATCAGGTAGCAACGAACTGTGTGACATAAGATTCTCACTTTTAGTTGACAAACTGTGTGGTAGAATTTTCTGGTAAATGCGTTATTACCGAGATACAAGGGGTGGACCTTTTTCCCCGAGGACCTTTACTCCCCGGTCTACCTATTTGTAAAAAATAAAAATTTTTGTTTAATTGAAGATCCAATTAAAGCTAGAATTAATGATAGACGTCTTGATACTTTGTAATACTCATACTTTTGAAGCTTTCACGGGTATTTTCTTCAGAGGTGCTGAAGAGGGTTTGCGCGCGCGCGCGCGCGCCGTGCTGTGATCCATTGCTAATCCCACCGTTTCGTAAATCTTGCCATTCACTTCAGGGCGAAAAGCGCACATCTTTATACTTTGACATAAGAAACAACTGTAATAAATTTGAGAAAAATTGGCACCTTACGTTCCCTGAGATTTACTTGTCAGTATCTTCGACTTCGTCCCGCGGAAACATTACGGTATTACAAATTCCAGCGCCTAACTAGCATAGCGGAATGTGAGCCATTTATCCTTTTCGCTGAATTTCGTTGCATGTGCGACGATCGTTTAGAATCCATACCGGAGCTTCAGCCATTTTTCAGTCGTTAAGCATCATAAATAAAGAAATAAATGAAATAAATAAATAGAATGATATCGTAAATAAATAAATAGAAGAACGTAGGTATGTAGGCTGTGTTTGGATATACATATACTACCAGTATCTATTGAAAATCTGTAGTTTATGTTACATGTATGTTTTGCAGATTTTTAGTACTAATAGTGTATATCCATACACAAACGTGGCCCTAGTTGTGCAAATTATCAGCTTAATATTAATTTTTGTGATTTATAAATATCTCACTACAATTAGCAATTCACTCAGTGTTACGTTGAAACATGGCCTTGTACTGTCGAAATTACTCGCGTATGTTAATAATTAATACGTGTTAATTTGTACAGATTCATTCGTAATTGCCCACATTTATTACAAAAAATTCTAACTTTCAGAGTTAAATCTAAATTTTTATATTTTTAAGGCATTTTTAGTTATCGAAGCTCCAGTGTTATATAATATATAGGTGTATATTCTATATAATATTCGAACCTGTGAAGTTAGCACGATCTTTATTAATATAAAAAAATGTCAACAGTTTCAATAACTGTCCATAGTTTTTCTTTTGCAGTTTCCTAAAAAATAGAAAAAAGTTTCGCAATTTTATACTGAAAAATTAAAATAGAAAATATAGCGTACTAACTTCGCGAATCTAGCACGGCACTTCCTCTCTAAAGAACAAAAATAGTATTTTCACTTTTAGCTACAGTTTCTGATAGTAATTGCTCCAGTATCAATATATTATAATTTAAAAAACAAACTTCCAATAATTATCAATTTTAAATGTCAAAGACATTATGATACTTGGAAAAAAGTATCGTTCTGATAACTTATCGCGATACCAGTAACATTTCTCGTTCTATCTAGTAAAGTTCTATTCTTTATTCTTTACAATCATTTTTAAACAGAGTTCTACTTTTTCAATTTTGATTTTTCAATATAAAAGATGCCAAACACTTTTTATTTTTATGTAGAACTGTAGAACTATAAAAAGTTTCATTTATTTAATATTATATAAAGTTGTTTTTACTTATTAAGCTATCTATAAAAGCTTTACTTATTAAACCCTCATTATTTTTTTTTATATTAATAAAATGTCATATTGTGACAAGTAGACATAAAGCGGGATCTGTGAAGTTAAATAACACATAATATTAGTATGTAATATTTAGAGATCAATAAAAAAAGTTACATAGATATACTATTTATCGAGTTAGGTGTACAAATTAGTTCGGTCCGTTTTTTGTATTCAAAAACGCATTTATTTCAAAACAAAATGAATGAACAGATTAATTAAAGTATTGTCCATCGCTGGCTACTACTTTTTCCCATCACTCAGGCAATTTTCGAATTCCATCTTGAAAAAATGACTCGTCTTTGGAGGCGATCATCTTTTGGAAAACGGACCGAACTAATTAATAATAACTGAAACTTCAAATAAACCTGCTGTATGAAAAGAATGTGTCCTAATTATTCCTATCCTAGTGTCATCATCTTGTAGACAATTCATGAGAATTACAGTCGATTTAGAAAATCATGAGCATTCATAGACTGCCGTGCTCTCTGTCGTAAAAGCGTACTGAGAAATTTACGTCGCTGCTGCGCGACGTGTTTTCGCGTTTCCGCAGGAGCGTTGAAAAATTTTATGGACAGACGGCATCTGGAAGCTTTTACACTCATGGACACGCGATAGAAAGATGCGGGGATATTTCACCGGACAACGGACATTTCCATGTGGGCAGTGAAATAAAGGACGAGACGGCCCTTGGGCATCGTCCCGGTCCCAGTGACGCATGGCATCGTTCGGGACTGGCACGAAGCGATCGGCGCAGAACGTATAGCGATTGGAACAGCGCCCCGGGCGAGCGATGCCACGACTGACCGATAAGATCCAATCGAATGAAAACCCTTTGTGTGTACGTGTGTGAGTGCAACCCCTTTCCTCCTCTCCCCTTCTATTACGTTTCCGTCCGCTTGGCATTTCCTCTCACCGATTCTTCGCTTTCTCGTTCAGATGCAGTTTCCGTAGATTCTATCTGTCTCACTTGGACTTCGCGTTTACGATTCTCGTTATTAACTGCATTCGTACAGCACGTAATATTCGCGCGTAATTATGACCCGACGTTTCTAATGGACTGAAGAATTGTTACGATCTTTGATAAATTGAAGATAAAGTCTACCTTGTTGAAAGACTTACGAATAAAAGAAGTTAATGGCAGATGAATAATTTCATTCATCGTTTATAATTGATAGTTACGTTTACTTTACTTGTCGCTGCATTAACTTCTTTTCGCAAATCTTTCAATAAGGAAAACTGAATTTTTTTATTCATCATACATCGTAATAATTCTTCAGTCCATTAGAAAGATTGTAATCGCTTATGAGATTATAAAGCTTCGAATGAGATAAATATAAATAAATATACACGTATATTGAAATATATTTACGAGAATGTGACAAGTAACAAAATAAAAATAGCTTTACACTTGTATACAGAAAGAACGAATTAACTAAGGTATAAAAAAATAACTATGTATATGTGTACTCTCTAAATCTGACTCTTGGCATTGGATAATCAGTGAAGTCCAATTAAAAAAGAAAGAAAATTTGAATATTATATGACTAAAATACTGGTATTTGCGCGTTAATTTCAATCTTCAAATACCATATTCGTTATGCACTAAAACAAGATTAGTTAGATCACATATAATAACAAAGCTAGGTTAAGAATCTCAACATTTCACTAATTACCAGTGGCATACTTGACACTGATATCAGTGATTATCCGCTTATTCAGATTTAGAGATTAGAAAATAATTTTGTTAGATCGTCGAAATAATTATGTAAACAATTCAAGTATGATGTAATAATACTACAAAAGTTTTAACCTTCATTAGCTCGAATATTAATAGCGAAATAGCTTGAGCGTATCCACACATAATCATATTAATTATTTTATTTAAGTTTAACAAAATTATTTTCAGATCCATATCAAACTAAACTTTTGGGTGCTTTAACAAAACCGTCTTTCCGTGTAGGAATAGTAACTTATTTAAATTCTTAATCATATTTAAAAGTAAGCGCGACTAATTATTACTCTGCAGCACATACCGATTAACGTCGTGTCTCGTTTTATTGTTTCGTCAAAGATCGATAAATTCGCTTTTTCGAGTCAGAGTTTCTGGTCTCTCCAACGTATTTAATTTCGCACATGACTCGATCTCCATATCGAAGAAAAGACCGAAAGAGTAGAGTCGGCGCGGTGGAAAGACACGGCGTAAAATTTCACGCTGCAACTGACAAGCCGAAGATATTTAATCGCAAAGGGTGGGAGGTGACGAAGTGTCGGGAGTTCGCGATAATTTCGTCGTGAAGGGCGCATTTTTCTTTCGTCGTCGTCATCGTCCCCTCGTGCCCTGTCGTTTAACGGCGTATGGACGGCGGGGAAACGGTGCCATAGAAAGGTGGAAGGAGAGAAATGGGGAACGAAGAAATGTGGGAACGGAAGCGAAATTTCCACAAGAGTGAACGAAACTCGTCCAGGTCGAACCTATATATGTAATATTGCGGACGATAGAATCGAAAAGTCAGGGATGAAGAGGAGCAAGAGCAAAGAATTGGCGTCCGAGCATGACGGATAACGAGGACGTTAATCACATGTTATCACTCGCTCGTGAAGGAAGACGAAAGGAGATACGTCGACGTCATAGGGAGAAAGGAAGAGAGAGAGAGAAGAGAAAGGAGGATTCACGCGTATGTTTCTGACACTCCATGACATAACTGCACCTTTTCGTCGTAAGACGTATTATTCCGCAAGCTCTAAAAGTATGTAAATTCAAGAAATTTCAAAGTTCTGGATAATAGAAGTTAAAATTAGAAATAACTTTTTGATAATAAAATTTTCAAAATTATTTTATATTTAGCAATCGACAAAGCTTGATGTGTCACGTAGATGTCACAATTATTCATTCATACCAATTTAGAAACAAAAGCATGAATATTCATGCTGCTATTTATAAAGTGGTGTAGATGAACGATTGTATTATGTATGATACATTACGTATATAAACTTCAACAAGTGAAAAGTATTAAGAATAATTTTATTGATTTTGAAATATTTTTGATTGATATTTTACGGTCAGAATCCATAAATACGATAACACGATACGCTTTTGGAGATTTTTTTATTATTAAATCATAATAATTTGATTGCATTATAAACCGCATCCATTAATAGTTAAGCAGAAGATACCATAATTATAAGATGGATTTGGTTACAATAATAATAAATTACAGTAAAAGTTACTCAAGTTAATCTGAAGCAATCAAAAAATAAACCGTGTTATAAAAAGGACACAACTAATTTTCGACGATATTACACCATGATGGTACCCAAATACAAAGCAAGAGGCGAAATTCAAGTAACAAATACGACAAACAAGAAGCCCCCATTACACATACGTACAATTGAATTTACTTCTATTATCGCGGAAGAAACGAGAGGGAAACGCGTAAGCTTCGGGAGCGTGGGATAGCAGATGCACTTCGCCGTGTCGATGGGAAGGGATGAAAAAAGGAGGAAAGGATAAGGGATGAAAAGTAATGGCGCGACGAGACTCTCGGCGCCATTATGGTGGAGACGCTGCCGGCAGATAAACTTGCGGCACGTAACAACGCCCGCGCGACAGCGGGGTTCCGTTTTACCGAGCATTGCGAGATATACGTTTTGCGAATAGATACCGCGCAGAAATTACGACGAATCGACCCGCGTGGAAATTAAAGCCGAAACTGCTCGCTGCGAGCGAAAGGTGCAGGGCTATTGAGACGCGGAGAGGGCGACCTGGTTGCAAAAATTAATTTCGTAACCCCTTTGTTCGCGGCTAACGCAAAAATCATAAAATTCCTGACGGAATATTGCTCGTAAGTTGTGACGGAACATTAATCATAGACTCGGGTTCTTTTATTTTCGCCTGTCGGACAGAATTCCAACCAGATTTGTCGCGTGAAGTCGCGATACCGCAGAACCGTGTTAGAAACGTAGCCGAACGGTAACTCTCGGGTTGCCGTTTATCACAATTCATTTGTCCAATTACTTTGAAAACACAACGGTTGTTACGATTATTACTCGCTGGCACCGAGTTTACTCTACCGAAAAGCGATATTATCCTTCGACTCGTTTGTGCTTCTGCAACAGTAGGGTAACTATACCTATTAATATACCTTTGAGTCAACCTGTTCATTACTGTATTTATTATTATCTATATATTATAGTTTTAATTTTGTCTGTTCGAAATCCATATCGGTTTCTCCACTATTTCTCTTTCTGGTGATACTTTTTATTTAAAAAATTAATATTTTATGTTTTTATATATAAAAATAAAGAAAATGTTTTGTTCCTATTAGTGTGTTCTTTCAAGGAGCAATGACCCTATTGTGTGTCCCTCAATTTGTGTGTCTATCTATATTTGGTCCATTTTAACATATAGTTACCAAAATAAATAATAGATGTAAAGCAGTAATCACACTAGCGATTGCGCGATTATGATTGACGATTGAGGTTTACTTTTCAACCAATCAGAGCAAAGCAGTCATCGATTGCTGTAACTGGTGGAAAAGTAATTCTCAATCGTCAACCACGATCGTGCAATCGCTAGGGTGATTACGGCTTAAGCTAATTCTTTAAGTTATTATTGCATAAATCATTATCTAATTATATAGTGCTTACAATTTCAATGTACACTCATAACGCAATGTTCTAATATAAAGCACATTGATAAAGAATATCGTAAAAATTAATTTTGCGGTATTATTGGACTTTGAATTGTGATATGTATTTTCGAAAAACATTTTTACTATACTTTAATAGTTAAAAAATAGAATATATCTTTAGTACCGTACTTGATTTAACTTAATTAAAATTTCTATTTCCTTAGTTATTTATGTTAGTTTTCTTTATAGTTTATTTAAATACAAACGATACGTTAATAGGGGTAGTTATTCCAACGCATGCTATTTCACGAACGTTACAGGCGACATCGGTCAGATGAGCTATTATAAAATCTGACAGTTAAGGAAAAACAAGCCGCTCGAGTATCCGAGTTTACGAGACGTCCGTCTAGTAAAAATTCCAACGCGCAGTGCAAGGTTTAGTGTCAAGCGGCGAGGAAAACTCGGAGCTTCTTCGGAAAAGAGAGAAGGTCGGAGTCGGGTCTTCGACCACTTTCTTCAAGCTCCCCCGGCATCCTTCTTACTTTCATCGTTAATGCGAACTGCGTCGATTTAATTTCTAGGTTGGTTGTATATAGGTATATATACGAGCTAGAGCGGAGTTGTTATCAAAAACGCGGTTTTGTGCCGTATTAAACGACGCCTGCGGTATTTTCAGTCATCAAAAACATCGTTCTCGATAACGAGTCTTGCGAGATGAAGCTTAATGCAAACAAGAAAATTGAAAACCAGGAGAAATATCTCGTGAAATATTTACTACAAAATTTATTCAATGCTTATCAAAGAATCTGTATGTATATAATCTGCGAAGTTCGTATCATTAATCGAGAATCGATACCGCATAGCGTTATCAAAACAGAGAATTAAACGCGCCGAACTCGAAAGAGTAGCAAAAAGAAGGAGAGGAGCAAATGCATTCCCATCCAGGTTGATGATTTAAACGGCGCTGCGAATGAAAAAGGTTGATGAAGGAGAATGAAGTGGAGAGGGCGATAAGAACCTCTTTATTTCCTTTATCGGGGCATGCAAAAGGTGGGAGGGATTCCCTCGGCAAGTCACTGTACGAGATGTACAGTATGAGCAACCCGGCTGATTTGTCCGCATATATCGGAGACTCTTTCTCCGATATACGGACAATCCCCCAGCACTGGAAAAACGTGATCCGCCAGATTTTTCGTATGTATTTCAAAAGCCGACTTGTTTGAAGGGTGGATTGCTTACAAGTACAGCAATCGGAATTACGTCGCTTTTAATCATCGGCGGTACAGTCTGGATTTAAGTGCGCGTCTCGCCTATATTTAAACATCTCCGATATCGCACTCGTTGTATTATATAACTGCTCTTTAAATCAATTCCCTGCTGGATATCTCGCAGCTGATACAGATATACGTTTATAACCGATTTAACCTTCAGACAACGGAAATCTATGTATTTAAAATTTTACAGAGTTTTGACATAAGTAAAATTTGTTACAACTCGAAATATCACAGTTTCAACATCACTACAGTAGCTTTCTCATCCTATAAAAGTTAATAAAATGATCCATTATAATCTTCTATCTTTTCCAATTGTGGGTAGAGGAAACGATATCTTATTAAGATGATGTATAGCTCATATAAATTTTCGAACACGAGTAATGTATTTATTTTTAAAACGGAAATGATCGATTTCCTTTTTATAAAGTAACAAAGTACTTCGCTGTAAACGTCTCTATCGAATAGACGTTTGACAATGCAAAGAGGGCCGTAAAATCAACAATAGAGCAAAATAATAATAGAGCGACGTGGTTGAAGTCGTAATTAAAATCTAATGCTATCAAGAACTTCCAACTTGAGATGAATTGTTGCGGAACACGCGACGTGATCGATCATCCGCGGCGCATTACCGAATAAAAGCTTCATCGTACTATCGTAGAATCCGCAACAAGCAAAGCAGCGCGATTCGTATTTCCATGTCAGGCTGTGCGTACCGCTTTGAATAGCAAGTATTTCGAGGAAGGAACGAGTCATTCTTATGTTTCGTTTTCTTTGTCAAGAGATATAGAGACACACGTATAATCATTGAAAAAGGTTTATACATTTTCTTACATAGATTTTATTACGATGACAAATCATAAGTTATTCACTATGCAGTCAAATTAATAGTTCGAATAATAACGAATTATTGCTTGTTATCAGTGTTTTATCTTATCTGGATAAAATTATCTAGATGATCATCTAGATGAAATTTTGATGCTACCTTATCTTTATCTAGATAATGAAAATATTAATTATCTTTATCTCTGCATTTAAGATGAAAAAAAATCATCTTTATCTAGAATGATGTTTAGATACTTTGGTTTATATTTTACGTTGCTAAGAATGTGAAAATATTAAAATATTTTCTTCTACGTAGTTCATGTTTGCAGAAAAATTTTCAGCCTCAGGAAGAGAGTGGGTGCATCTAATAGGATATACTATAATCATTCACATTGCTTACTTCCATGCAATTAATATAGAAGAAAAGAACTATAGAGAATTTTTATGTGAATCTTCATTATTTTTTTGAAAATTGTAAGAGGCATTGTATAACAGACAAACGAGTTATTAAATATTAAAATTGTTAAATTTAGTATCTTTCAATTATTTTGAAAAATAACTGATTCTTAATTTATAATAAAACGAATAGTCTTAAAAATAAAAAAATTATCTGAAATTTTTCAGATAAATTATCAGATAAATTTATCTATATTATCTAGATTAATTCAAATGTAATCATCTTTATCTAAGATAAATTTCCAAATTTTCATCTTATCTTTATCTAGCTAATTTTAAAATCATATATGCACACACTGCTTGTTATATACATATATATGAATCGCAAAATGAAATCTTAAAATATTTTATATGAATATGTACATATATAATTTCGAAGTCTTTGTATACCTATAATGATATACTTGGCAATTGTATTGATCTCATGCTTTTACAATTACATATAATATTCTTTAATATTATATTTTTTATTATACGTAATATTTTAATTTTTTTTCAGAGATTATTCTAATTCCTTTACAGCTTTATATACGTAAAGGTCGTAAAATGGAGTTTAAATAATCTCCAAAAGAGAAAGGGTAATCTCTTACAGTCTTGCACTTCCCTATGATTTCAAAATCTGTACTAAATCAAGAAGTCGTCTCATGAAATTGAAATAAACTGTCTATTGACACTGGCAGTAAATTAGTGAGCGAACTCATTAATCCCTCTGACCGGTTTTGAGGACGATGCAAACAGAGAATATCTACCGTAGTATATACCGGGTGTGACTCACCTCGAATGCAGAGCGCAGCCGCGCTGCACCGTGATGTAACTCGACGCTGGTGGTGGCGGTGGGGGTGCGAAGTACGTCGACGGTGGTAGTTCATGTCTGTGGGGATGATTGTGGTGATGATTGTGTGTATGGTTCAGGGAGCCTCGCAGAGTCCCAGGCAGATGGCGATGTGACTGCTCGCTGGAACATCCACAGGAAAAAGACGTTAGTCAAGGGGATCGATATTGAAACTCTCGCGCGGTTATTCTTTTCCCACCGGATATGTACCGAGTACAGATGAAGCCCTACCAATGGTCGATCGTGCAGAAAAGCGTCTACTGTCGGTAATATATTCAGTGTAAGATAAGAGCCGCGAAAATGCAACTCGTGCAGATATTAAGAATTCTTACAATAATTCATTTATATATAAATCGTATCACACTAATATTTTTTATGAAAATCAGAACAATATTTTTTAAATAGAATATGATGAATAAAATTATGACGTTTAATTTTCAATAAAGAACATATTCTGTTTTGTTTAAATTTGTTATTATACTAAAAAATAATTTAATTTATTATACTGTTTTTAATATAAATAAATTAAACAAAATGAATATTTTCTTAATCGAATTACAGAATAATTTATTATCTCAATGTGCAAAAAACAAAGAGATATGCATTCAGCTTGTTCCCTTCTTGTAATAAATTATTTACTAATATATGCGCGCAGGATAAAATTCTCTTAAATCTTGCAAACCCATAAATTTTATGTAACAGTAAAACATTTGAAATCCTGCTTCTTAAATTAATTAATATTTAAATCAAGCTGCTTCACAATCTTGTTTTGTTTTCTTGAACTATGTCATACATGTCTTTCTCATAATCATTTTATAGAGTTCCATTTCTGATTCGATCGATAAAATATTATCGAATCAAACACGTTCTAAATCCTTTTCACATCAGCGTTAATGTTTATTTTAGTGATGGCATCATGGTCTTTTTGTATATTTTATACTTATCGGCTATCAAGCAATATCAGTTAGATAAATTCTAAAGATAAAGAACATTTTTCATCGTTAGTGATAAGAGAGAAAAGATATAGATATATAAAAAATATATATACAATATGTTCTCTATTAGTTATAAATAATTTGGAAAAAATTAATTTTGAAAAAAAAATGCTCAAACTTTTGCAATTTTAAAAAGAAAATGTGGCGCAATACATTTTTTATATATATTTTTAAATATTAACGTTACCAATATTTAAAACATGAAATCACAATTTTTTTATATAACGATAAATTAAGATATTCAAACTTCGGTAATATAAACAAGCATATGATATTAAACGGTTGACAAAGTTTATTATAATAATTTCAACAAGAATTTAAAGCGAAACGTTTCGACTTTTTTATATAATATGTTCCTTTAGTTATTCTACTTAAAAATGTTAATATGAGGTCATCAATATAATATTTAAAAGTTTCACAGATATTTTACATTTTATGTCAAAATATATTAGAATAAAATATGAAATATAATATAATAAAACATTTATTTTTCTAATTATTTCACTTAATATTGTACTATTATACATATATAAAATAATAAAATGAACTAGGATTGACACAAAAAAGTATAATAATACATTATACGACTTAAAAAATAAGGGGATCACTTTTCCTCAATAAATTTTGCACATTTTAAAACTGTATAATTGAGAATACATTTTTTGTAATGCTCGTTTTTTCGAAAATAATTATGTATATTATAATTATTTGTTTTTTTTTTTTAAGCAATTATGTGTTTTATTTCTATCAATCAATTTTTTATTTTATATATATATAAATATTAAGTTAAAGTTATCAGAAAATAGATATTTTATGTGATATTTTACTCGTACGTAAAAATATTGGAATAAAATGTGAAATATCGATTTTTTAATAAGCTTACTTTAATACTTCTTTATATCTAGAATATTTAGAAAAATCATATTATATTAAAAAATCGTATAGATTTATTTAAAAAATACCAATGAAATTAATATCTTTATATTAAGTACAATAATGTGTAAAAATTTTGATAAGAAGAACATATTCTTTAGACAAAACATATGATTGTTTGTTTTGATTATTACCATCTTAATAATAAACAAATTTTGACATTCCGACAACCAAATCATATATTCCTTTATTCTTGTGACAACTGTTTTACATAGAACATCTGTAATTCACTATATCATTTTAATTGGAAGAAGGAAACTTGCACATAGAGCATCTGAAATTTCCGTAAGTTCTATACACTGAGTTATTTTATTCTCTTTTTACTATTTTATTAATTTAAAGTTTATAATGTTACCTTAGAATCATGATGTAGATATCACTTTATGTGATGATTTTCTTTCACTAAGGACTTTTGACTAAAAAGATGACTATATTAGACGGATTTCCATATATTTTATTTTTTTAATGTTATTTCTAATATTTATTATATGACTGAAGAGGCCTTCTGTATGAGTCGAAACGTTTCGTAATTTGATTAATGAGATTATTTAATAAAGATTGTTCATCTTATATATTTTCTTGCTTGTTTACAATACCGACATTACAATATCACATTTTTATTTTTTAACGTATTCTTTCTTTCAATGTACATTTTTTGGGATTCGATTTGTTTTCACACCTGCTAGTAATTGCATGCAGAGGGACGTTACATCCGGTCGCGAGACACTATCGCACCTGGGCCCCTTTTATCCAGAAATTCTGATGGGGGTTGTATGCACAATAGGCGATTGTCTCCATCCGGAAAGCTTTGCTATTCGTTTGAGACACATTTCCATACATATTTGTCGCAAATTTGATGTCTGTTTACAAGCGAAAGCATTAATCTACTAATTAGCAGATTTTTTCCCTGAGCGCGAGAAAAATGTAATTATCTCATTATATATAGATATGATTATTGATCGTCCTATAAATGCAAACAAGAAAGTTAGATAAATTCTTGTGCAAATCGATATTTCACAAATTCATTTAATTTGTTTTTAATCTAAATTTTTAATAAGAAAAGAGAAGAGGAAGTTACAAGAAAGATTTTAATTTTATCGAACTAAAATAAACGTTTTGTAAACGTAACAATCGTATCCGCAATTATCATATATATGGAACGTTTCTTACAAACAGATTAAAGTTATCGTAATAACACGTAAAAACCCTCGATGTAAAACCGGAAATGTCAAAAGGAACGAGTGAGGTCTCTTTAACAAAGGGGTTCTTATCTACCACTGAACTAATCTTTCCGCTTTTTGTGGTACTGCTATCATTTAGTCGACGACGAAAAGGGACGAAAAAAACGTGTATCCGGTATACGTACAATAAACGCGATAGTTTTCACGCGGAGCTCTAACAAGCTTAAGTCTTATACTTAAGTTTGACAATTAAAAATTCCCGATGAAACTTCGTTGATGAGTTCGACGAGTTTTTAATAGACGATAATGATCCTGCAAGGCGAAACTTTGATCACATACCATCGACTGTTGTGTATGTGTTCCGACACGTAGTGATGAAGCCGAGAGCGTAAAGTTCTAAGAATAGCGATGCTTGAGACAAGATGAAGACTGACGTGCATTTCGCGAAAGAGAGTGTAATTAGACGTCGCGTCGGCCGTTATCAAGATCCATGCGTGTAACAGTGAATCGCTGAGTAATTAGGTGAACGAGAATAAACATGTACGACTAATTCAACGGTACGGGTATCCTTTCCGTTTTAAACTGCTTAAACAACAAAATAATGTCACGTCAAAAATAAGTTTCTTCAAGACAAGTTTGCGTAGAGTTGAGTGTATGCTCTCTCTTCTCTCTCTCTCTCTCTCTCTCTTACTTTCAAATCAATTATATTCATAAATTCATTAGTTAGATCAAAACTTGTAAAGTTACCCAGAAATTCATTATTTATTTAAACGGATAGACAAAAATCATGATTAACCAAAAACGTAAATTTGTATAAATTTATTACGTATATATGTTTGTCGAGTTTAAAACAATCATAGATGGGAACTTTTTAGCTGGTTACTTATTTCGTTTCATAATTTATAAAACGTAAGTAAGGATGAGTAGGTCAACAAGCCAGCATAACGCACAGATATCTACGTAATAATACACTACCAACAGTGCTGTAAACAGCGGAACATTTCAACCTTTACTCGGATCTTTTCCAATTAAAGTAAAGTACCGTTGCGAATGGTGGAACGTTTCAGTCTATTCGATTCCTCTTTTCAACTAAGATAAAAACATTGGTTTTAGATTTTGTTTGAGGAAGACTAAATAAAATTAAAATATATATAACACTTAATATTGTATTTGCCCATAGATATTTGTTATAATTTATATCAACCTTTATCATTATTCGAATTTTTTAAGAATAGTTTCTGCAAATTTCGTTTTTTATATAATATATGTAGAAGGACTACGAGCCAGATATCCAGTAATAAAATATTTAATAATTTTGAAAACATTTTATATAAAACACGAAATCGAAAGTTACATAGAATTAAAAAATTGTAAACAATAATTATAACATAAACGAAAACAAAAGTTAAACAAAGAACTAAAATATAAAATATGACAATTATAAACAGACGTTTCGACCTCGCTTAGGTCATTTTCAATGTTTAAACGTATAAATATTTAAAATTATACATATTTTTTCTCAAAAAACTAAAATACGAGATGGTTGTATTTTATGATGTATTTTGCCGCAAAGAGGTATCATTATTGCGAATGTAAAATAGTTGTGCATGTGTTACCAGTTTAATGAGATTATTCAAGAGATGTAAAGTCAATGGATAAAATTATCTTCTCTTTTTCTTCATTGTTGGATAGTTCCTCATCATAGCATGTCTCATGGTTAGTATATCAATATTTTAAAGAGAGTCATTCTCATGAACAGAATTGGTGAAAATGTAATGTGGAACTACAAATGTACAATATAAAATAATAGAAGTTATACTACATAATACGTACACAGATACCACATAAATTCATATTCGTTCAACATGTATAAATATCTATTTTATATGAAAATGACTTCAATAAACCAAATTCAATCGGTTATTAAATTGAAACTTAATTTTTCCAGACCAGCGATGTGGACAGATGTTGTCACATAGAGACGATATAAACTTTTTTTTTTATTATGTATAAAACTTGCATTCCTTTGTGAGTAACGCAGCAGCATCGATAATTTTGAACCTAATCCCTTTGTATCTTCGGAATTTTTGCAAGAGATTGACAAATTGAAGTTTCTTAGGAGTCATTCATAAATAAAGAAAATTGGATAAAATGATGAGATTATTTTTCAAAAAATGATCTCTTGTAAAAATGAACGAAAACTATCCTCATCCCTTCCCAACAGTAAATAGTCGTAAAAGGCACATGAAGTAAAAATAGGCTACGCATTGAGTAAACGCACTTCACGTGCCTTTTATCACCTTTTATGACTATTTACTGACTGTCAAGGAGAGAAGATAAGGGGATAGTTCATTTTTACAAGAATTATAAAGCAACTTTGTTACTTTATTTTATCCAAATTGTTTTTATTTATTATGTAGATGACATGCAAGAAATTTTAATGTGTCATTTCTTGCTTATGACGTCACGATCTAATATAGTCGCAACGACTAGTCAGAAGCCTTAAGAAACATTAAAGCATAAGAATTGGTCACATCCGAAATACTGGCGCAGAACGGGAGATTAGATCGACACACGGAGAGCTTAAAAATGCAAGCTCTAAATCTACCACGAATCCACTTGTTCTTGCGATGTAATTTAGGACCGTCGTGCGAGGCTTTCTAAAAGGGTTCATCGTACAAATATTTAACGGGAAGTCACTGAAAAACGCGAAAAACGTTTTCATGTATCCGCGCAATTTGCCCGATGCAGCACGCCTGCACAATAAGTTATACGAGCTGGGCAAAAGAAGAAGAGGGCGAACGAGCGATGCTGGGTCGAAGCAGAAGGGAAGATCGTCAAGTATTTCTGCGCGTATTAATGTTTCAAAGTAGCGGCAAAGACACGTTTTATTCCAAGCCGCAGAGCGTGCGCCTCGAACTTTGCATTTTACGAAAGTCGAAAAATTATAACTCGCATTCTCTGCGAATATTCTGTAAAAGAGGAGTATGTGAATCAAGAGTCGAGAGAGACTTCAGAATGTAAAAACTTTCGTCTTTCTCTCTCTCTCTCTCTCTCTTTTTTTCTTTTTAATCATTGTGCAGTTATAAACGAGAGTCGCTTGTGAAACATAAAGTTTCGCGTTGCGGGAAGTTGCATTTTGTATGAAAAAACTCATGTGCACGTTATTAAATTTAATTTGACATGCTGAGATCTGATGAAACTTTAAAATTATACTTATTGCAACATTTTCAATATAAAACACGATAGTGTATTAAATAAAATTGTTTTTACATATCATGTGTGTATGATATGTATTTTTATAAATTTATTGAACTACAGATATGTGATATGTAAATGTGTCACTCTTGAGCTTGTTTTATTCTAGAATTAAAGTCTGTTATCAAATTTTGTATTAAAAATATCAATGTAGATATTTTGCAAAAAATTTGTTTCATTAAATTTTTTTGCATTACAAATATTAAGAATTCCAAGAAGAAGGACTTATTCGTTCAAGTCCAAAAACATTGCAAAAACCTTACAGACCGTTAAATTATTCACTTCCGATACTGCAGTAATTTCATGTTTTGTAAAACCTTGGCGTAGTATACATGATCTCAGAATCGATTTCTTTCACATTCGATAAAATTGTTTAACTTTAATTCACAACGATTTAATGGTTTGCAATATTTTGAAAAGAAATTTTTCGAAAGATATTATTTAATGTATAATAAAAATTCAGACGATGTCTATTATATTTTCGATCTTTCTTAACGACAAAGAAATATGTACCTTTTACATTTCAATTTAAAAATCTTCAGTATTTTTCAACAGAAACATTAATTAAAAATTATTATCACTTCTCACTCAATTGATTAAAATACCAATTTTTTAATCTTCCATTTCTAATCATATATATATGTACAATATATATATATCTTAATCAATAATTTATCAATGTATTTACCTCAATATTTATACTTATATAGAGAAATAAAATTTTTATATAAAATAAAAAAAAATATTAGATTTTATGTTATAATATACATACAATGAGATGACAGTATTTTTTATAGATTAATTTTTTAGATTAATTAAGGTTAAAAATTATGACGTGTTTCAAAACAAATACATTTTATACTACTCTGATTTTTCGAAAAATATTTTGTCTTCAAAGGATTGAAAATTATCTGAAATGAGTGCGGTTTCTGTCCTTCTAGATTGCAGTTGTCATCGTGAAAAGAGAAACAACAAAGAGTAAGCTAAGAATTTAGATTAACCGCTGTCGGAGGGAGAGATTCATTCTTGGTCTCATAATGTTGATAGCAATAGCAATAACATCTTTTAAGAGAAAGAGAGAGGGAGGGAGGGAGATTTAATTTTGTGGAAATTCATTTTACTCTTTCGCTATCGTTGACGATAAGACCATACTCAGTTTGTATTAAGTGATCGCCAAGTTATACCATCGTGCGCTAACTTTTGCATCGAAACGATCATTCGACGGAACGTGGAAAAAAACGAGGTGTGGTAGAAAGGGAAAAGTATGATAATCGGAAGCTGACGGCGAGGTATTGACGTCGATGCGGGCATTGGCTTCCACGGCAGATGCTGCTTGACTGGAAATTACCGTCTTCACGTCGACCAAAAGGTGGCCAGCAAGTCTTTCGTTGTTTGAACACCTTTCCAATTGAAACGATGTAATACAAATAATTTCCTCTTTCGATGCGCGAGCGTCTTCTCGCGGACAAACGATGCTGATTACATTTATGACAGTTAGATAAAATTTATCTATCACAGAGTTAATGATTCTGCAGTAATACGTGATAAGTCAGATATAAGAAGTAGAATAAAAGGAGATACAACGTCAAACGTGGTACAATACCGAATGAAATTAATTTTAATCCAGTTGTCGAGATTCAAGTTAGATAAGTCTAATCTCATTGTATGGGGGATACTAAAGAATGCCAAACGAAGAAAATCAAAATCGAGCTTCGAAAATTGAATTCAATCTTATTTCGTTTAGAATCGTATCATGTTCGAAATTATACTTTTTATTGTATTTTCTCATTAATTTGTGGTTAGAGACTTAACCCGATGGTAACGTAATAATTGTGTCTTTCTAGCTATGATTAATCACTAAACCGATGGTTTTATAACCTGATGATGAATAACTTTTAAAGTTGCCACTATAAAACCATTAATTTATCATAGTGATTAATCATAGCTAGAAAAACACAATTTTTACATTATTGTTAGGTCAACAACAAGTCTAACTACAGTTAGAAAATGAAGAATCAGAAATGAAAATGCAACACACGCAATGTAAAAGGCAAATGGCGATTTATATATATATATATATACATATATAATAAATACGAGGGATGATATACGTATGAGGGATGCAATTCACAGTTGCTGCATCACAAATTATTTCGCTCGCATGCGGCGAGCACATGCTCGGGGTTCGAATCCTGCCGAAAGTGTAGCTTTTCCAACTTTAGACAAGAAAACATTCTATACTTGACCTTAATGCCGCCGCTCCAATGCGTCATTCCCGCGGCGGTGGTCTCGAACATCCTACGTGTCTTTTTTTTTTTCCTTTCTTCTTCACGTATTTTTAATTATATGTCTCTCGTATCTCCTCTCGCGTTTTCATTTTCCGATAAACCGCTGAATCTTACAAACGCGTCATAAAAAAGAGTGTTGATTATTATTAAAACCTTTCGACCATTAAATCGTGACAGAAGTCAATCCTGGAGGATTATATACGATATTTCAAATGGACGGTTAAATCCAGCGATCAAATCCGCACGTCTCTTTCGTTTCATTCGTGTTTAATACAGATTAGCCGTGCCAATGCGGCGTATCGATGTACGCAATCTCGGTACTCACGTTTGCCATTAACCCACGGTACTCCAATTGGAGTACTCCGAGCCATGGCTGGAATTCGCGCTATTGTTGCGGAAGAACGCTCGCCATGCGGAATCCTCGCACTCGGAAGCGACTACCACACGCATACATTTGTCAAGTGTCCACACGAATGTACGGATGTCATTCGAAATGAGAAATTCTTTTTGCAAGACGCACGCGACTGCACGACCCTTTCAACCGTAGTCCTGCCCCTCGCCTGCCTTCATCGAGGTGTAAAAATTTTAACCGCGTCTCAAAAACGCAACCGAGTGAATTTTTTACTTTAAATATGTAGCGCGTTAAGCCGTAATCACCCTAGCGATTGAGCGATTGTGATTGACGATTGAGGATTACTTTTCAACCAATCAGAGCAAAGCAGTCACCGAGTGCTTTGTTCCGATTGGTTGAAAAGTAATCCTCAATCGTCAATCACAATCGCTAGGGTGATTACGGCTTAAACCGATTATCATTGCAACGAATAATCTCGCACCATTGCGCGGAATTGTTTTCGACGCAATAATCATTCCTGCAAACTAATTCGCTTGACAATAACTTACATTTTACAGTCATACTCGATCGTTATTAAAATTGGAAATTGTTTAATTCAGTGGAATGCGCGTGCGATGCCGCACGTAATTTTTTTACTCCGGGAAACAAAGCGCCGCATTTGGTTCAATATTCACATTACAAAGGCAAGAGGCTGCTAAATGGATAAAAATAAATTATAATATACAAGTCTTCGTTCTAACGTTGAAAGGGATCATCTACTCCAGTTTCTTTGAACGTCATAATTAAAATGTAATAATTTAAATTTCTGTGGAAAGGAATCTTTCTAGTTTTTCAAATTCATTCGAAATTAAAATGCTACAACAACTTAAATCCTAATGTTAAGAAGAAGCGCACCGAGCGATTGTTTCAACGCTAGAATTGAAATTATAAAATACAATTCGCTCGGTTTTCGATCGATAAACATGCCGTTTGCTCCAAACTGCTTAATCCCTTCGTGTATACTAAAAGGTTTCCCCCAGTGGTCACGATCGTCGCGGATCGAACGAATCCGTATGAGTACACCGAGCGAAATACCTGGATACGTTGTTACTCTTGAAGCTGACCATTACTCCGTTCACCAGCGTTGGCTATCACAGTGCTCGCTGGAGCACACTAGAAGTTAGACCGCATTACACTTGGCTGCTCACACACACATACACACACATAACACACACACACACACACACACATGCACGTGACTCCACCGGAAGGCGTCGGCGCAGGGAAAGAAGGAACGATGTTCGCGGCCACGTGTACGGAACGCTTGCGAAAAGCGACACGCATCCTTCCAGCGCCACGTTTCCGGGCGAACTGATGATGAGCAGCCACGCTCCGCAGCCGCTCTGCCCCCACTTCCCGTCGCGCCGCTCGACCCTTTCCCGTCCCGTCTTTCATCCGCCGCTGCCGACAACTAAAATCGTATCCCTTGGCTCTTACTGTAATACAAACGCATTGCGTCGTTGAGGTACCTGCTCCAACAATAAGAGTGCGGTTTTATATATTAGGTGCATAAAATAAGTTTCCGCCGGTTTTTTCATCAAAAATTGGGCATTTATTGTGAAAGAACGGTACCTAATGTTTTATTCGACGTATTGTCCATCGCTAGCCACTACTTTTTCCCATCTTTCTGATAATTGGTGGATTCCACGTCGAAAAAACAAAAAACGTCGAAACTACGTTCTTTGTCTTCGACGTCAAATTCACCGTTCTTAAACTTTTGAAACCACTCATGGCAACTTCTCTCACTTGAGGCAGTCTCACCATATGCTTCTATACAAGTAACCGATGCGCCTCAGCTGCAGATTTCTTCAAATTAAAGAAGCTCCCGCAAATGACGCTTATTTGGCTCAAAACCTCGACATTTTCCCTCGAAAAAAGATATATGATGCTGATACAAAATCGCTAATATTTCAAGGTTATGTTGTTGCCAGGTGTCCAACCTTACGATATGACGTTTTACAGCAGACAATTTTAACCATAACATACTGATGGTGCCATCTTTTGTCAAAAACGGCGAAAACTTATTTATATTCCTAATAATTTGAAATAAAAAATATTAGGTAAGCCTTAATGTGTGCGCGAGATGACAAAATCAATGCTACTGTTTACTTAAATTCGTATGCAATAGAAATAAATTGTATTTTAAAATTGCACGCGACGAATAAATAGCACGTCTAATTACATTTGCAATGGCAATTAATGGATTGACCTGTCAGAAATAGACTAATGTTGCCCTTTGCTTAATTGGAATAAAGAAATAAAATTTGATATCAATTTAATTGATACAATGTTGATTGAATTATTTAAAATCTATAACATCAGAGTGACAGAAATTGTGGCGTATGAATTAAAAATTACTTTAATCGATCAAATAAGTACATTGTTTAACGTCCTATACCACAATGTCATTGTTCATTCCAACGTGAAACTTTTATACAGGAAACCTTTTAATATTTAAAGAGAAGGTAGTATTAAAATCATTGTATAAATGAAGAACATTGCTATTAAAAGCATCCTTTCGCTGTCTCGTACAAGTGCGTTGCTTCACCATTTCTTCCGAGCGTATCTTTGTCTCCCATCTTCCTTAAACGCATCTTTTACCGTTTATTGCCAGTAGCGGATTTACATGCTCCGGCGCCCTTATAAAGCTCATTCGATTCGTGCTTAGGATTCTTCATTTTTATTCCTATTTCACGACGATCAATCCAGAATAAGTGCTTCCTAGCTCGTTTTCATCTGACTCTATTAGTCCGTACTTTCACATCGTTTTTTAATTTTACAAAGACGTTAATAAATTAAGAAGATTGTCCTTCTTCTTAACGCCGACGATTCTAGATCTATACGTTACGAATTTATAAACCCGTATACATTAAGCCGTAATCACCCTAGCGATTGCGCGATTGTGGTTGACGATTGAGGATTATTTCTCAACCAATCAGAGCAAAGCAATCGGTGACTGCTTTCCTCTGATTGGTTGAAAAGTAATCCTCAATCGTCAACCACAATCGCGCAATCGCTAGTGTGATTACGGCTTTATACTGTCTCTGGCAAAACCGTCTTACTGCCAGCTATAAGTGCAACTTTCCGGCGTTTCATAAGCGTATACCGTTTCGCAAGTGTGTACATCATTCATTCCACCGTCTCTCAAGGCACAGTGTTTAGGGAGTCTTGTAAACGTACCGTTCCGCTAGCCTGTGGGTTACCGTCCTTTCTTTCATTGTCCCTCCCTATAATCCGTCTCCGATGACAACCAGCGTAAAGAAACTCAGCTGGTTCAACGCATTACATTTTCTTTATCAGTATATACATACATGTATAAAGTAGATACATATTTATAAATAAAGCCACACTACATCTATACGTTATTTTTATCTCTACGCGATGAAAAACACAAAGGGGACTTTTAATCGCCGTGAGTGAAATAATAAATATCTCCACAAGGTCGCTAAACTTTGATTTGAAATCTCTACTTTAAGTTATCTTGAGCAAATTATTAATGATAATTGCACCATTTATTTAAATTAATCAACAATACCTGTCTTCAAAATTATTCGCGTGATTAGTCTGAAGGAAATAAAAAAAAAAAAGACGTAATCCAGGCTAAAGATTACACACAGATGCGCAACGTCGAATTAGAAGTAAAACGATCTCGTCATCTGTATCAGTCGAAATATAAAAAGTAGATTACAAAGGACGAAATTAACAGACGCCTGAAATATTTCCCAGAGCTACCTACTCCGAGGTAGAAACTTCATTTCGCCAGTATTTCTGGGTGGAGGACACGGCCGGAACGCGAGTAACAAGATTCTAGGGTGCGGAAAACGGCGGCGGCGTCGCGGAATACCGTCGTTGCGCGGCGGGGCTGCGTTATTTCATTCGGATTTTGACGTAACATTCATTACACTTAAGCATACGATTCCCGTGTATGCAATTCCTCCGGAATCTCCTGACTGAACTTTCTCGTCACGTCCTATACCTTTTAGTTCAAATCCCTTGCGTTTTCCTCCCGGTGCAGGCTTCTCAGCGTTCTCTCGAAGGCAACTAGTTGAAACTGTTAACCGACACGTATCCCGAAAAGCGTTCGGTCACAGTGAATGCGATCCTATCGTGAAAATAACGTCTGGGACAGTCACGCAATTCAGAGAGAATTCGTCACGACTTAACGTGCGATTCGTATCTCGTCAAAGAGAAATCTCAGACATACTTACGACAGACGAAAATAATTCAACCGCCATTAATGTCCTAGCGGTTCCCTTTAAGCTATATATAATGTTCTTTCATCCGAAATTAATTCCGCCTTCTCTCATTTAATTCGAAGACCATGCGAGAAAATTATCATTATAGTGGTGTAATATTTCTTCATATATATATATATATACTCAGCTTATAACTACTTATTGTATAATAACTAATATGTTAAAATAGATTAGTTAGGCTAATTAAGTAAGAGAAATCCTATATTCGATAAGATTCTAGGCGTTTATTAGCATCAATATTATTAAATTGCTTGTCCATTTACTACTCTAGTGTCTTTAGTTTTGTTCATGATTGCGTTTTAAAACTGGAAAATATTTCAACGCGTGATTGGCGCCGAGAATTAGATATGTATAAAATATTGCATATAAATTCACATCAAAATATTTAAATACCAAGATCTGCTTCGATCGAATATAGAAGTTCTTTACTCAATTAGATTTATTTTTATCGGTCCGTATTATAATTGTGAATTAACTAGTGACATAAAAATTTTTATTTCAAACATACAGAGGGCAAACACCTGAAAGGCATTTTATGAGAGGCGTAGGAAGTGCAAAAGAAACAAACACTGGCACACTTGTTAAGAAGAATTCAAAGAGACAGGTATCTCGTAGGCAGGTATAGATAGCATTCTATCCTCACTATTGTCACCGAAGGTCAAAGGAAGCGATGCGACAAGAATTTGTAGAAACTGCAGGTAAAATTACGTGCTTGTTTAGATATTGTCAAACTCGAGATACATGTCAAGCAACTACTAGCCTCTTACTCGTTTACTGCGTTTTATCCCTTCCCACCACTTTAGAGTTATAATTAAGATTGTCTCCGCTATCGTCAATCTGTCATTAATCTGGCTTTTGTTCTCGCATCACGAGACAAACGCCATCCAGGTCATCAATTGCGAACTCCGGCGTCCGTTCGCCGAAATGAAATTACGAACGTTCTCCGGTCGACATACCGCAAGTTGTTCGAAAATGGCAATCTACGCGAATTAGTCTCGTAAAAAAGATTAGTTTTTAACCCAAGAAATTAAAGTGATAAGAAATTTTCAAATTTATCAACTAATATGATTTAAATGTATTTTTTTCTTATAATATGCAAACAATTATCGTCTCTGTATCATTTTAGTTTTAAATAATTATTTCAGAGTCACTTTTTTAACATCGAGTAATATAATTTTTCAGTGAAATAATAAACAAATAAATACATAACGAAATATAATAGAAGAAACTATTGTGTTTTCTCTTTTTGCATTCGTTTATAATTCTTCACGTTTGTATTTTAAGAAAAAATGGAAAACGTGAGAAGGAAATATGTATTATTTCGTTTTCGTATTCTCGCAATATCATGCTTCGTTAAATATTGGTCAGTTTTATTGTCACGAGTATAGTTGGGAGAGATAACCATTCAAATAACTTCTCGAGGAAATATTGAAACTCGATGTCTCAGGCAGAGAGCGAAGAGCAGGCTATTCGCGCGACGTGTATGTATGCGAAGTGTGTTCAGAATTTCAATGAGAACCGCTGGAGATCAGTGGGAAAACTTCTGGACCATGTGACGGCACAGCAGCCGCCGTGAGAATGGTCAGAAGGGCTTACAAACTACAGAAGCTCGAGGTATGTGAGTGCAACAAAGTTCCAACGGGTTTCGCTCCCTAGCAATGTTGCCTCGAAAATCCCTCAAATTCGCTGAATTGGTACGAAAGCAAAACTGAATCTTCGTGGACTCGTACTACTTTCAAAAGTGACCATGATATAAAATTTCCAAGTCATTATCGACGAAACGTCGAAATTTCAAGACGTCCTTATGCCCGTGTCACACTACGGATTGTGGACGCGGATCGAATTGAGATTGCGGATCGCGCATCGATATTCAGCCAATCAAGATAAAGCTCATGCTTTGTTTTCCGTAATCTCAATCCGATCCGCGTCCACAGTCCGTAGTGTGACACGGGCTTTACGCGTTTCTTATTGAAGTACCGCAAGTCCTGAAAAAGTAAAGAAGGGAGAAGAGCCCCTGGAAGAGGTTTGCACTAGAGACCTAGAAAACAAAGATGCGTCATTGAAGGGTATGGCTTAATTGGCTGTCTAAATCACGTGATCAGAGAGCCATTTTAATTCACTATTGCATCTAATAGATATAGTTTTATAACGTATGTACATACATATATATAGAGAGAAAAATTTAGACAATGCAGTGTCGAAGTGCAATAAAAAACTATTATTATGGTATAAGTATTCTTATTTGTGTGAATATTTAATATCGGACTTAACCTAACCTAATCTAATCTTTCTACCTTTTGCATCAACTGTCATCAGCTTATTGGTCAAGAGCACTTATATTGAATTAAAATGGCGGTGGTTACCTAACCCAACCGACGCAATGTCGCATCTCTGTTTTCTAGGCCTCTAATTTGCACCACAAGGATAAGAAGGATTCGGATTCATTAAATGCTTGAAAAAAGAAATATCTAGCAAGTGACTTTAGTATTTCAATAATATAATAAGACAGCTATTATTTGTCAATTATTCCTGAGGTAATCTGCCGAAATCTCTGTTTCGATGCAAAGCAAAATAACGCCAATGTGATTTATGCGGTCTTACTATGAATCATCCGTTAAGCCGTAATCACACTAGCGACTATGCGATTGTAATTGACGATTGAGGATTACTTCTCAACCAATCGGAGCAATCGGTGACTGTTTTGCTCTAAATGGTTGAAAAGTAATCCTCAATCGTCAATCACAATCGCTCGATCGCTAGGGTGATTACGGCTTTAGTCAGATAATAACTACAAAGTTCAATATCAAAGTTCACTCGTACGTACATTGCAATGTTCAAGCGCTCCTGAAATACAGGTTAAGTGCACGCAAAGAGAATAAAGTACAAACGTATCTAAATATATCAATTATGGTCAACAAAAATGAGAGAAAGGGAGCGCAAAGATGCTCAATCTCTCTCTTCCTCTCTTTCTAAAGTCCATGGCACATAGAAAAACATAAAGCCGTAAACTTACAGATTACGTTTACAGCCTTACGTTTTTCTATGTGCCATGGGTTTTAGATATTGTGATAGGAAAGAGATAAAAATTAGCCGTCTTAGCCTCTTATCTCTCTCTATTTTGGTTGACCAATTTTACACACGAATGGCAGTCCATGCCATGTCTTCAAGTGTAAATACCTCTATTATTACATTGAATAATTGACGGAATAAATATCGAATAACGATTTTCGTGTACAATTAGTTTCCGCAGTGAAGTCATCTGCGTTGTACGAAACGGTACCGACTGGGAACGCCAATCTTTGCGCAAGGATTGAGATTCAGCTCCGTGATATCATTAAGTCAACGTTCCGCGGACTTCTAAGAGGCTTAAGACGAACGGCTAAAGACGACGCGACGTCATCGTACTACGACGATGGCTAACGAGATTTTCGAAAACAAACACTTATGTGCCGTTTGCCGCAGAACTTGCTACACGACTGTATGTATAAGTAAATTTATAAACGTTGCCGGTCGCGCGAGACAACGTCGCTATACGATGTACCGCCATGGCGTTCATAATAAATGTCACAGATGCGACAAAGTTATAATCGTCCCGGCAATAAAATTCGCGGACCAACTTCGGGGCAAAGCCTCGCCCATTGAATTGACTTCGCAACATTATTATGAATTTTAAACGGCATTCGCTTCATTACGGTTACAACGGAAATTGCTTGATGGCTGTTAGTTAAACTAAAGTTTGATAAATGTTTTAACGTTGCGATTGTACTCCCTGTGTATAATTTAATGATAGCATTGCGGTCATAAATTTTCATGGTACAGTTAAAAAAGATAAAAGCTGCTTTTTGCAAAGTTTCCGCAAAATGCTACAACATTCCTCTCGTTCTATTTTTATTTCGTCACACAGGTGGCTGTATAATCCTAGCATATTTTACAAAGAAAATTTGGAATGTACTGTGCATTGTGAGCATCCTATGTGGTACTGAGACCGCAATAATGGCTGAGAAAAACAATTTATATAACAGTGTAATAACAAAACAATTTATAATAATATAAATTAAATATACAATTAAAATTTCCTTTACGAGTTGAAAACATTTGTTATTGTTTTATCTTTTATTAGCGAAACTGTTAATTAACCAATGAACTTTCGAACAATACGAAAGGGAAGTATAGATAGAAAACTTTTAGAAGCAGAAATGAAATCACGAAAGAAAGACTGTAAAAGACCTGAGAGCGGAACACGCTGATAAAAGAAGAAGAGTCTGACAAAGTTCTCTCTCTCATCCGCGTTGTTGGCCTAACAACATCGTAATACTAGTTCTTATCTCGCCGACATGAGAGAGGAAGATCCTCTCTTCTTCAGCTTAGTACACCGAATTCTACTCGGATTACTTCGGGTACGTGGGAATGGGCGCACGGTGCAACTAAATCTTAGCACTTTATTACTGAACGCTCACTTCATTTCTAAATACAGCTTGGGTTGATTCGTTCAATTTTACAGTCTCGTTCTGCACGAGCAAACTCCTCTATGAGACGCGTGTCTGTTCTCTCGCGTTTCCTTCTATTTACGAATTTCCTACTCCTACATTTTATACATTACACACTGAGAGAAAAGTGTACGGTGTATTTCCGACTATAATAGTAATTGGTAAAATAATTATGGTTAGGAGTTCTTTCTATTTTTATGGTTACTGTTGCTATAATGTTAGTAATAATAACCTATTCTGTTAAACATGAAAAAATTGTACTATAAATTATAATTTTTTTCAAATACAGTAAAACATCAAGATACATATTATAATAACACTTTTATTCAATAAATGCAATTTTAGCGAATATAATTATTTTAAATTTACTTCCTCTTATGATTTATGTGTGTGATAATAATATCTAAAAAATATTGGGCGTACAAATTAGTTCGGTCCGTTTTCCAAAAGATGATCGCCTCTAAAGACGAGTCATTTTTTCGAGATGGAAAATTCGAAAATTGCCCGAGAGACGGGAAAAAGTCAGCGATGGACAATACTTTAATTAATCTGTTCGTTCATTTTGTTTTGAAATAAATGCATTTTTGAACACAAAAACGGATCGAACTAATTTGTACACCTATTAAGAAAAAACTAAAGATTTTCAAGCAGTGTGTGTGACTATTAAACAGTATAGACTTGATTAGATTTGTATAGTTAAAACAATTATAAATATGCAATTGTTCTAAAATAACTACAAACTATGGTAATTGCAATAATTTTGTTTAGTGCGGATTTTATTTCAAATATCTTATTTAATATATTTTCAATATCTTATTTGATATCAACGTATACAAACGAATCCGATAATTGTGAATTACAGTCACGTTATATCTCTTAACATGAAAATCTTAGAATAAATTGGTTTAAAAGAAAATCAATACTTTCTTATGTTCTTCTACACAATATTGGAATCTCTTCGTAAGATACTCCCGCTCGTATTTTTCATTTTATTTCCTGGGTCAGCTCTTGGCCTGGTATATCTGTATTTATTTGCGAAAGTTCCAGAAACATACCGAGCGCGGCGAAGCGTGGGATGAAGGGCAAATGAGATTCACAATTTCCTTCCAAAATTCGAAAGAAAAAAAAGGAGCGCGCTCTCAAGGCGTCGCGCCGCGCCGCGCCGCGCCGTGCCGGAAGGCTGGATCGTCGCGCGTCCTGGGAGACTCCCGCAACGGAAGAGCTGCGAAAGTTCTCTCGGTAGGAGAACTATTCCGTTTAGAATTTCTCCGAACGCGAGGTCGGCGAGCGTAACTTCACGTACGCGCATATTGCGACGGGTCGAAAAAGGGATGGATTTATTCTCGCGATCTGACGGTGGAATCGCTCGCGGAAGGTCGCACGAGGATGCGGAAGGAACGCGGATCTCGAGATATTGTTCATCAATAATTTATAGCGCTACTGTAGTTGCAGGAGCGAGCTATAACTCGAACCGAGATGCACGACGCGAACGCGAAAATAGAAAAATATTTCATCCGGTAGAAAAAAAAAATAAAGAGAATAGCAGTAGTGTGAATCAACTATGAATCTCGAGAAAAATACATATATCTCGAACATTTTGTCCCTAATGTGAACTCTTGGTGCGACAGGGATATTTTATAAAATAAGATGAGGCTATTTCACACTTTCAACTTAAAGTAATATGAAAATTAACGTCGGCAAACAATATAACATCTTTTAGCAGTGACGTGCTTACAATCGCATTACACAATTATGATTTGACAGGACGAGTACAACTTTTAAATATTTAATTTGCGCTGTTCTCAGAAACGTCATCGCGAGAAATAAATATGGAAAAGCTTCGCTCTATCCTATGTTGACATCATCTCGATATTTACAAGAAAGAATTAATTTTTTCGAGTACAAATTTCCTCTCCCTTCAGTGATTATCTGCAATGCCTTAATTTTTCTATCCAAATCCACATTTCTTATTCAAATAATTCTGCTGCAGATAGAAATACAGCGAATTCACATCGAGATGTCCATCATGTGCCAGCGAACACTGTCACAAATTCGCGGCTCACATTCATGGACGTATATATATCTGACCGGTCGGGCTTCAGAAAAGGCGATTACTCGCGGATACCCCCCGTGGATATATCTACGATTTTCCGTGGCGGCTTTCAGCTGAATATCGATACAGGCGGGCAAGCCGTACGTCAAGCGCGAGCAAGAAATGCATCCAGCGAGTCAGAACCGGAAATAGTGAACAAATCATGCCGGAACGTAACGCGAGAAAAATATCGCGGTGAAATTTTGCACGATCCGAGATTTTGATTCACGTTATTTTTTGTTCAATCTAAAGAGAAAAGTGCACTTGAAAGTGTCATCAACCAAAATATATCAATTACCCTTGTATTAAGAAAAATTTTTTTATAATATAAAGAATTAGACACATATCTCTGAAAATAAATGTTGTGCCGAAATAATTATGTATGTATAGAATGATCAAGCTGATTGCTAAAATGTTACAGTTTTTGCAGTATTGCTCATCATGTTTGAGTTTTTAGCACAAATATTTTGATCATAAAATTACTTTCAGATTCCACATAGATTTATAGGTAAATTTTCAAACATTTCAGCAAATATACTCTCCACTTAAGGTTTTAAAGATGAAATACACGAAGAGCGAATAAACCACACGACGTGTTATTTGCATGGTAAGTCGAGGTCGACATTTGCACACGAGAAACGCGATAGGCGCGGGCCCTGAGCGACAGTTTTCGAGTACATCAGCCAGCACGTGTTATACGTTGGCTAAAGGGGTGTCCAGGTCACCGTGATAAAGGGGTGCCCGAGCGATGGAGAGAAGAGTAGAATGTAATATGTGTGAAAACGCGAGAGAAACAACGAGAGGAGGTCGCAGCCATGGATATTGCGGTCCGAGTGATACGGCACAAATAGCGAAGAATAGAAGACCCGTTTTTGCTATGAGCACGTAACGTATTTCAAGAATAATTATGTATATCCCTGGAACAATCATGGCGGGGTATACTTGGCAGTGATCGAGTTGCGTGATGCTCGCCTGAAACCTTTGAAGACGTGAAATCGGGATTTATGATAATTTCACGGGGTTCCAGCGTCGCACTTATTAATATCGCAGACGGCGCGGCGTAACGCGCTTACATAATTTATCTTAAATTCTAAATAATTGGAGCGTTAATAATCTATACACAGAAGATATTCCGCCTTTCCAACCGTTGTGACTTTAACTAAACTAAGGGATGAAATTAATTCTCCCAATGTTACACGATATCATTCAAGATTCGTAACGATACCAATGTTTGCGGATAACTATATTATCATTACTCATCCATGTTGAATAACATTCGAAATGTCGTAAAAATATATAGGAAATGCAAAGAAAAGATCGTCGACGATTTTATATAAGCTTCACGCATAAGAATCAGTCTGTTAATCTTGCAATTGACGTACTTACGACTTCCGAAACTCATCGCCAGTTTTATGTCTCTATCTTTAACTTGCGAGCGTTTTATCGTAGGAAGAGAAAAAGCCCAATGCAAATGGTAGGCGTTAAGTGAGGAAGCCATTTTCCGCTATCAATTAACGTCGCTGAATATTCTTTACCTTTTTATCCGAGTGTCATGATGAGCACATAATAAAAGAACCCGGAAAGAAATTGAATTACGACGAGATGGCTGGTAGTAAAATGACGACGTGTACTTATCTGACATCTATTACCCTCGACATGTCATTTTTAACCGTATGGCAAGGACAACAGGACGATGTCTCGACCAGTCCCGACGAAGTTTACCGTTGTAAATTCGCACCTAAACGCACGGCCACGTTGTGGCAAGAAGTTTCACTTCGTCGCGTCGGCTCGGTGAAATTGTCTACGAGAGACAATTTATATCTGCCCGGATGTCCGTGCGACACGAAAATATTTCAACCATCTTGCTCAAGTTTCCCCTTCTCCTAGGAAGAACGAGAAAATATTCTCTCATTTTATTTTTTTCAGAAGAAATATATGACGCTTGATAATCTTCACCATATATATTTTTAATACTTTCTTCAAGCTAATTTTCGTTCATATGAGAACTTATTTTCTTGAACTTTCTGGCACAAAATTATTGGTTGATTGTTCATCAATCTTGCATACATCTTAATTTAATTTAATATTTCATTTCAATGAGTTCTCTCCTATGAAATTAAGACGGTATATTTCTCAGATCGATTTTTCTCTATGACGTTTAAACGATTTAGCATTTTTTTTTTATTCCGAAGGAATTCGAGGTACATACTATTTTATATATATACATGTATGTGACAGTATAATTATTATTAAGAGCCTCAGCTGTTGTAAAATAAAGGTCGCATATCGTGTCTTCGGGAGTATTCACCTCTTACTACGAATTTACAATTAGAATGCAAATTATATCGAGGTAGGGGAGACCGGGGCCAGTAGGCTATAGAAGTAAGTAAACTAATCAACGCTACGTTAAAAACAATACACACGCATAAACGTGACGAAGCACGCAGCAGCGACAGTCTGCCGCTCAGTCTGCTGTAACATCCGTTACAAACTCATATATGGTAGAAGTTACGTTACAATTTCAAAAAATCGTACACGTAAATATTTTATTCTTACAGGTTTTTGTTTTACATTCATATGTAGTTGTCCGAAATATTTGATTTCTGTTTAAATAATAAGTTCTTACTTAATAAAATACAATAGATCATTTTTGTTTATCTCTTTGTTATCGTATACTATTAAAATGTTTTTAAAAAATGAATGGATAGGGCTGGTAGGCTACCCTAAACATGGGGTTATGATAAACATGACTTATTCAAAGTGTGTATGGCGATTCTTATAAACCTATTCTCAAAACTTTTGGGAGTGAAATCTCACATTAAAAGAGTAAAAATACAACAACTTTTGAAAAAGAGTGAAAATATTTCACTTATTTTATTCTTTTAAATCGTTAAAGTTGACCATTGTTAGGTTAGGAAATCTATCACTCGCTGTGATCTCATTCTTTTCCAAAAATAGCTGTATTTTCACTCTCTTTGAGATTTTATTTAAAAAAATTTAGAGAATATTTTTTAAATGCACCTAATACAATAATTTTTGTAATTATACAATATTTATAAATAAAGTAATATATAATATAATATATAATTATATAT
>NW_017276170.1:171216-226454 GCF_001594065.2 Cyphomyrmex costatus
AAAGATGCAGCCAAAATACATTAATTTTTATTTTAATAATTTTCTAGTCAAACTACCCCATACCATGTGTCATCCTACCCCTGTCCCAGAGCTAGTTGATTCAGATGACATGCATTAGAAAAATGCATTTTTTCCATATTAATTATCAGTTTCCCCTTATAAAAATATTATAGTTAAATATATACAGTAACTATAGTATAGTATTAATTTTTTCGATAAGTATCTTAATTCTGTCTATAAAAATTCGAAATATTGAAAAGTGAGTCTACCTAACCCTGGACTCCCTTACTCGACTTTCGCAAGTCCATTTTCAGGATATATGTACGTACATTTTCTATCTCCTTATCCTTTCAGTAACACATGCCTACGTCGCATACAATACTGTGTGCGAATGCACAGCTGCATTTGGACATAACGATTATATCAAAGGAGAAGAATTCCGACACATACAGACCAGATCGCATCATATTCTATTCGCACTCGCGCTCGTGGAGATCTTAGTGAGAACTATTGGTCGCACATCATACACAAGGAGAGAGATTTCTCTCCTCGTCTTCGCCCCGCGTAGGAAAGATTCTCTTCTTACGCTCGAGTAAAATTCGTATCGCGATCAAGAGATCCAAATAGATTTTTCGCGTCTTCGTCTGCGTCTCCGATCCGCCGTTGCACTGGCACAGAAATACGAGCCTTCTTCTCCCGCGCGTCGAGCATACAGGAATTCAACATATACGAATAAATGCATTGTAATCCAAGGCTCACCTCCATCTGTCGTCCTTGTCGCTGGTGCACGCGTTTTGCCATTCAAGAATCGTACGTCCCGAGAGGAAGCGAAACCTTGACAATTCTTATTTCACAAAAAAAAATTACGCCAGCCAGCATGTGTAATTGCTTCCGAAGTCGAACTTCTGCGAGATTTCAATGCGAAAGTAGGTCTCGTAACGTTTCTTTATTAAAGATAACCCCAGCTCCTAATAATTGTAACCAACAAGAGAAAAATGTCAGGGCGCTCCTGGCGATCGAGAAATCTTTTTTCGAGGCAAGAGAATTTTAAGAAATCCAAGAAACTGTTAAAATAAATATATTATAATAACATATATATGTAAAATTGCAATAATTTAATATTGAAATAAAGCTACAATAAATTTTTCAGCATACACAGTAAATTAATTAAATAAATAAGAAAAGTTACAAATAGATCAATTCAAACATAATAAAATTTTATTAATATTTAAACATTACTTTAGTATTTGGGGCATCTTGACAATGCAATAAACACGCGAATTTTAAACAATCCGATTGGCTATCTTTAAATACTTTCCAGTTGAATATTGTAGCTTTAACATTTTGATGTCAGGATTTTCACCTCAAAATAACTTCAGGAATCTGCCATTAATAGGAGGTGCGGTAGATCTGAAGCATCCTGTTCAAAAACGACTCCATCTAAAAATTTGTTTATCTAAATTGAATAAGATATTTTCTAAAGTTTTATAATCTTATTTGTGCTATATATATGCTCGCGGCGTTAATTGATCGTGCTTACTGCTTCAATTGTTTATTTAGACTGTTTTGACTAGCTTGACGAATGTCCCGCGCGATATGATTAATACGGCAATTTGAGTACACAAATTAACTAGTCAACTTCCACGCAGCTATCTCAAACGCACGAAACTTTAACAAGGTACGGTGGCACGCAAAAGCAAACACATAAACGAACGGTGCACGAGCGAGGTTGAAACGTTGTACACAAGGCATTTACGTATCGTTACGAACATTCATTTTCTTCGCTCCCTCGAACGTCTAGGCGAAACGTCTCGGAAGACGAAGAAAACAAAGTTTACGGACAGGATCCCAGCTGTAACGGCCGAAGAGATTTTGCTCGTTTTGAGACTCAAGGGCGCGGCTGAGGGTTCCTTTAGGACATAGTCTGTTACGACTTGCAGATTTCTTGGCGGAACTCCACGAACGTATATTAGCATCGAATTAGACGAGACGATTAGTGCCCGGCGTTTCGCAGTTGGCTCTCAATTCCGTACCGTACTAATTTTCGATCGGCGCTGATTAGACGGAGCATGTTTTCTCGAGTTTCAAATATGCGTGAGTTCCCGAATCCCTAAGCAAACCCGTCATTCGTATTCAAAAATCACGTCACGTTAATAACATAGCTTGATTTCAGATGCGAATCATGCAAATATGTGGAATCGTATAAGCGGCCGCATATCATTGTTGTTTAAAAATTTATTTTACGATCAAGTTACATTAGATTGAAACAAAAATTCACATCGCTTCATTTGTATTATACCTACATGTTTAAAAAAATTGGAAATTATTGTATATTATTCGATAGAGCAAAGTTTCAGCTTTAAGAATCTGTTTTTTAATTGCGATACGATAATTTTTAAGTTATGTGTTATATTTTTATTTAATTCGCGATAACTCAATAACAAAAAATCTTAGGATCATTTTTTAAAAACAATTTTGTAGGGAAAATTTTCAACTTTCACATGTTAGGAAGACTCACAGAGTGAGAAAAGTCATAAAATATCATTTTTTTCAACTCTAATTTTCTAACAATAATAATTTAGGTGGCTATTTAGAAGTCAACGCAGAAAGATAAGCGCAAACAATTAAATTCTAAAGTATACTTTACTATAATTTAGAAGTACAAATTTATTTGGACGTTTCGGCCATTGGTTTTGGCCATCTTCAGCAAAAGTGTACAGAATAAAATTTTAACTTATACGTTAAATATTGTTCATCAGATGTGTAATCCATACGGCAAGCACAATCATTCTCTTTTGAAGTTAGTAGGCTTCCCAATGATATGATTCTGTTTTTTCTATAAAATCAAATGTATGTTATAATAATTAAATTAGATAAATTAAGCAAAGAATTGTGCTTACCCTAAAATCCGTGTATTACATTGAATTGGATAAAATTTATTACGCATTTCGGTGAATTAAATAATTAATGTTCACAAAATTGTTGAATATATACATCTCTAAAAATAACATCTTCTCTCTACCACATTCAAATTAACAATATACAAACGCTGTTACAGTACAAAAGGACACGCATATAGAAAACATGTAAAAATGGTACGTTTACAATTTATTAAGTATGTCAGCGTAAATTCGGTCTAAACCATAGCAATCATTTTGTAAATTAAGACCGTTGGTTTGTTGTTTGATATGAATTATTTCTGAGTCTAAGCGTTTGTTGTAATAACTCTCCACATCCAAAATATTCACATTTTCCCAATCAAATTCATGATTGCGATGTACTCTACGTTCTGTTATAGTAGACATGGAAGACGAGGGTCTACTTATATTCTTTTGATGTTCATTTAATCTTGTTTTTAATTTTCTACCCGTCTGACCAACATATGAAGCATCACAATCCTTAAAATTTTATAAACAACATTTCTTTTTTGATTATTATTTAAAGGATCTTTATGTGTACTTTAATATATTTATTTAATTTGTTAAGGCTAAAATATGAAACTCTATGTAAACTACCGTTAATAATGTTCATCTAATTTTCTATATATAAAAATTATCAAACTTACAGAAGTTCAGAAGACATAGTGACGTTTCAAAAGTTGAGATTTTAACTTTTAAAACATTTTTCAAATATAGATTTAATTTATTTTTAACAAAGTTACAGCTGCTAGAATTTTGAAGTTCGCAGTGCTTCGAACTTTAGTTTTATCGTTGATTGCACGATTGTTTACCTATTATTTTAAAAAATTAAGATCTCTCCTATAGGGATTTCAATTACCTGGAGTAGCAAGTAATAGGAGTTGGCTATTACGAGAATCTCTAAAGTAATCCTCGAGAGAAGTAAAGTACGACGGCGTTTGCGCCTCATCTACAGCATCTTGCGTCGCACCGCACGTTTTCCCTCGAGCGCGTTCGCAGCAGTAATCTACGTGGCGGCAGACGAAACGATTAAAGTTTCGAGTGGCATTCATAAATGACGTCTCGAGACGCTGGAAACTCCTGCGGAATCCCGCCAGGAGATCCGCATCGCGTCTTCCGCTGGGAGCGGCGGGCGGCGGTGCCACGAATTCCAAGTCGGCATGCGACGCAGGGTTGTTCCGACTTCGCCACAAGATTGCCGAACTTTAGTCACGCTGCCTGTTGACGGGATTGGCAGGGCTATAATATATGCCCGCGTGCCGCGGATTCCACGTGACGACGTATCTTCCGTATTATTGCGAGGATCGATCGTTCATTGCAATCACTTGAGGCAAATTTGTTAAGGATCCCGTGAACGTGTTAACGTGATATAGTACAAGGAAATTTGCTATAAAATGCAACAGAAATAAATTATACACAAATAATTATAAGCAAATTTATTTAAAATTTATCGTATAAGAAATACAAAAATATTTGTATCAAAGAGCAGCCTAAAAATTAAGTAAAGATAATTTCAATTTTCAATTTAATTTTTTTTAACGTAATTTAAATAAAATTTATTTAAATTTAAAATTTAAATTATCTTGAAGTTAATTTGCTTATTTACATTTTTCATATATTTTTTTTCATAATGTTTCAAGACTTTTGGAGCTTTTTTGAAAATAATAATCAAATAGTCGCGCGTTTTGATTAATAAATATGTTTGTGTTTATGTTGAAAGTATGAAATCGTATCAATATGAAAAGTTAATAGAAAAATGTCTACGAGAAGGACGAGCAAGCAGTGCTGGAAGTACGAGCATACGGCAAAAGTTAAACGAGTACGTTTACGAAGAAAAGACTCGTGAAACAAGGATCGATTTTCGATTCTCATACAAATTGAATGCGCAAAGAAATAGGAAGAAACGTTCATCGTACTTTTCACCGATATAGCAGTAGGTGGAACTACGCACCGTTTGATATCGACTTATTTGTGGCGGACATTCTGCAATTGCAAACTTTATAATTGCGGACATTTTACGAAAAGCAAGTCAGTTAATCAATTTCCCCTCGATAGCTTGGAGCGATTGACCAAATTTAATTATCGAAAGGGGAAAAAGGACAGACCCCTGAGAGATCGCCGGAAATGAATGAATATCCGGCCGGAAGTACATATGCCTCCTATGAATTAGTCCGTCTTGACGTTCGCCATCTCTTTTTCCCATTTATTCAATGTGATAGTGTGGGTCTCGATGTGCAACGCAACGGAAAATTACGCGTCATAACTCTGAATCGATTATTATTCTCGACCATATCCTTTATGCGGCGATCAATTTATTTACGAGTAAAATTTTCCGCCAAAACAATTTCCATAAAATATTCTTTTTTGTAAATAATAACGAGAAAGCATTGCAAATTTCCTTGCATCCACCTAGTGTTATAATTGGCTAACGTTAACTGCTAAAGTTTCATTTCGAAAATATATTTTGCCTCTCGTTCTGTTTTTTAAATACAAAATTTTAATTATTATTTGCACTCGGAATTAACGTTGAATTAGACAACGTTGTAAAGTTGTAAATATGTTGTAATCGTAACATGTAAATGTAAAAACGTTACCTTATTGTCGATTCTTTAAATTACAGCGTCAATACATTTAAAGAAGTAAAAAAAATACGTGTATTTTATGACGATTAAAATTATCACGTACAGTCTCAATTGTTCGCGTGCCATAGATATGCTTTACGATCGCAATAATCGCTGTATGAAGTCTCACTTTCGTAGACGTGAAATTGCACACCGATTTCGCTTAATGAGCAAGAATAGCAGAGCGTTTTACGTAGCCGAGAGAGGGAAATGCGCGAATACACCGCGCGGGAGCTTACGCAACACGGGGGAGCCGGGGGAAAACCGGAAGTGTTCGGTCAAGGTAAGACGTTGCCTTCATCCAACGCAAATGCACATTTATACCGGCCTATACGATTTTCCGCGATCGCCCTGATGCCTTCTTCGGGAATCGCTGTGGCGGAAACTAAAACGGTTTCAAAGTAAAAGTATCAGGTATACTGAGTAGAAAAATTTAAAAGAGCGTAAAATATTTATACTGACTAAGTAGATAAAGCGACGGTTTATATTTTTATGCACAATATATATATATATATATATCTCACTGTGCTCAAATATATTCGCGCAAACTTAAAACTGCAGATACCAAAAGATTCAAAAGTGTTGGACATTTGATTATTTAACGCGCAGTGTAATATTTCACAATACGTATACACTGTAACGTCAAATTATACCCAATTTGATAGTTTATATAATTATATAATATTTTTTAAAATAATTTCTATAGACGCCACTGTTCTTACTCGATATATCGTTAATTTAATTAAAACAATAGAGTTGAACAACTCAACGAAATACATATACCTATTAGGGCAAAGCGGAGCCAGCTGTAATACTTTTTATTCAAATTATTATAAAAATCCATATTACTATGATAGAATAATAAGAATTATTTTAAAACATTACCTTTATCTGGTTTAATAATTAAATATTTATAAATCCTTAATACATTTTGTAAATAAGAAAAAAATGTTATTAATTACAAATTGGCTCAATGTTGGGGCATGTTGAGCGATTATCTTTACTGAACCATAAAGATAATTGTTTAAAAAGATTAATTATTAAAGAAATATGAAAAGATTTTAAGTATTATATGTATAATAATTTGTACGAATAATACTGTTTCTCTCTCTCTCTCTCTCTATCTCTCTCTTTAAATGATTTAATTAACAAAATTTAGGAAAACTAAAAACTTTACTTTTTTTAGTAATAATTAAAATGTATGTTTAATCGTTAACACAGAATAAAAAGCGTGAATAAAGACAAATTTAATTTAAGAAGCTAAGTTTATAATGTTAGTTTGTGAAATTCTTAACCCAACAAGTCCCATATGTTAGTGTTGACTAAAATACTTTTTATAACTAAAAAACCGTAAATAAAATAGCAACTTTAACATTTAAGGTTATAAAGTATACTAATAACTTACATTTTAAAAACACAACTAATTTTAATAATCGTTTTAATTACCACGTAAACCAAAAAACGTACTCAATTAAATATGCTATTTCATTTGTGCGTTTTTGTCGTATGACAAATGTAAAGAGATCCTTGGATCTCTCTATCTTATAGCCAATCAATAGGCTTGAAAAAAAAAATTGCTTGTGCAACCCTAATAACCTTACTTTTGCATGAAAACGAAAAAGCGCACGTGTTGACAGCCGGACACAGATTATTATATTAAGCGCAGTATAATTTCTGTCTTTGTGCTACGTATACCTTATCAGGAGACGCAGTAATGTCTCCGGCCACGTTCAAAAACTGAAAGACACTACAACTCTCTTATCTCGAGCCACTAAAGTCCATTTTTTTCGGGGGTGAATAACTACTAAAACATGAAAAATTTTAAATCGAACGTTATATGTCCTGAAAGGCGGCCATGAGTAAAGTTATCTAAATAAAGTACATATGGATATGTTTATGTGTGGACATATCCATATGTATTTTATTTAAATATTTAGGTATTTGCATTTGCACAACTTCCTCTTCAAGTAGCCCTGCTCTACTCTAAATTTGACTCAAATTTAGTTTCTCATGTGCGAAGTGCAAATTTATAGTTTACTATTTACAAAATGCATATATTAATACGAGTATACAGACGTTAATTGTGTATTTTGTAACTAATTACAAAAATGGATTGATTTACAAAATGTAAATTTTGACACACGTGAAAGTTAAAAATAACAAAATGTTATTTAACTCAAGAGATTAAATTGCTATAGCTCCTTTGACAGCTAACAATGTATAGGAAATGTAAAAACTGAACACACAATTTTATGTGACACTTTATATATTCATTTTTCATTTTGTATCACTGTAGGTATTTGTCAGTCATTCTATTGGCAGTTCCAATGTGTTCTACGAAACATCTTAACCCTTCAGTGGATTCTTCTCAATTTCTTCAGTGCTTAATATATGATCTTCGATGATTTCTTTTGTAGGCGATGTTCAATGCGAGATGACCGATCCTCGAAACTTCTTCTCAGCGTTTCAAGTAAATGTTGGTTATTTTCGTTGGTTTCTTCCTCGTGATCATAATAAAATGATGCTTGGACTTCTTGGGCTGTTGCGTTATGATGTATATGGTTCTCTTTGGATCTGGCAGAGCCACTGCATTGTCGGGGTACCAGAAGAACAAAACGATTCCGAATACGAACAGAGTGAAAATTAAAACATTCGAATGCATATTTCACCAGGTATTGTTTCTCTGCGAAGTCACCTCGACCGATTGTCATATATAGCGTGTATCATAACGGTCTTTTGTACTTCGCAGATCATAAAAAAGGCACGAGAATGCAATATCGTAGATAATGGATGTCGTAAAAAAAAGAATAGACCACGCAAATACTCTCGATAACGCGAAACCAAAAATAATGTTATCACTTCAGCTGCACCTAAAAATGCGCAACAAATTTTTCAAGGTTATAGATATCGATGTTATGGTCTTCAAATGTGATTTTTATTCTAAGAATGGGATTATATATGTCCGTCAATTTTATAAAAATAAATTGTAATTTGTAGATTACAATTTTTTTTATTATAATCTCCAAAATCAAATAATTTTATATGGAAATGACAATAAAACAAACTGCAGCAGCGGGTTGCAAAAAACAAGATAGGAACACCAGGTAATCTCGCTCGATTTCGCTCGACCTCGATTAACGTGATCGTGGCTTCACGTAAATGAAGAGACTCCCCAAGCGTTTCTATGCTGATCAGCATTCCCTGATTAACTCATTATTGGAGAATGAGCTTGGGAAAATTAGCTGACCGCTGGCTTTCTTTAACAATCAAGAGATAACAAAATTATTGTTGGTAATTAATTTTCGTGATAATAATAACAATAATAGAAAGGTTAACACACGAATACATGATTGTTAATAAACTAGTTATAAATTTTGATCTAATCATTTCATCGTGTGTTAACATTTCTACTATCATTATTATTTTGTGTTGCAATTTGACATTTATTTATTATTATGAAAATAATAGTTATGGCAAGAATCTTTTAGATGATATATACGTGTAAAACTACAAGTAATAATTTCCATGATCTTTTACTTTCACTTTATTAACAAGTATAAGAAATTACTGATGAAGTTACTAATTAAAAACTAGTCGGCCAAGTTTTTTGTCCCCCCAAGTGCAATTTGGACGATCGATTCTTTGCAGTAATCACTGTTTGATGCAGCTTATGGTGAAAATTAATTGCATTTTAGCAATTAATTATTATTACCTGGTTTATGTAGCAGGGATACGCGGACTTCGTTTACCAACAACATACAATGGCTGTTAATAACGACACTACCAACAAGCGCCAGTTTCATTAATCCCTGCGTCGATACGCTCGGCCGCGTCCATCGTTATTTGGCTGCGCGTGGTAGTTTGGAACGATCATTACGAGTGATAAAGTTACCCCGGGAGAGACAACGGAAATGTACGTAGAGCATCGACTAGAACGGAAGTCCCTCTACCGAAGGTGTAATCAGCTGAGAGAGAAACGAACGCAACACACATTTCTACACATAAAGCGTTTGTCACCTAATAACCTTTTCGGTGACCTATTATAAGTTTATACTTTCGTAAGCTACTCGCTCGAAACATACTAGGTCTGTTTTTTTTATTCCTACACTCGATTAAAACTTTCTTACTTCTCGCTCTTGCCAAATATCGAACATGTATTTATTTCACTTAGGCCCAGTTTCACAACTCATAGTTAATCCTTAAGCCCGTGTCACACTACGGACTGTGGACGCGGATTGGATTGAGATTGCGGATTACGCATCAGAATTCAAGATAAAACTGCTTTGTCCTTAATTGGCTAAATTCCGATGCGCAATCCGCAATCTCAATCCAATCCGCGTCCACAGTCCGTAGTGTGACACGGGCTTTAAGGGATCCTAAAGCAAAACAACTCTAACGAAATCGCAGATGTCTATTTTACAACACATCGACGTATCTTTTATATACCACACTAATATCTTACGCAGACAGTGACGCAGTCGCATTAAAGCGTGATTTACACGGAGCGACTTTTATTCGCTAGAAGCCGCATCTATACTGACGTCATAGCGAGTTCGCTACTAAAAACTTCTTCTAGACGCGGGTTTGCTCTTGTTAGCGTATAGTCGCGGCGAATACCGCTTTCGATGCTTGTCGCATAAGCTTCTTGCTGCTCTTCCAGAGCAAATTTTTCCACTCGACGCTACGACTTCAAAATTTTAGTCGCTAGCAAATAAAAACCAAATGTGTAGAAGAAGATTTCATCAGCGAATTTGCTGACAAATAAGAAGCTTACTTCAAGCGAATAGCAGCAGAGTCGAGAAAATTTACTGGCGAATTAATGACGTTACTAGACGCGACTTCTAGCGAATAAAAGTCGTCCCGTGTAAATCAAGCATTTACCTGTCAATTTTCGTATAAATTCGTTGCAATAAAGTATGTAAGTCTAATGGGCCTTCTACAATAAGCCGTAAGTCACAAATCATAAGTCATAAGCTAGAAATGGACCAAGAACAGTCGTCAATTTTTAGTTTCTTACTTCCGATTTATGACTTATGGCTTATTGTAGAAGACCCATAATTCTAAGCACTTCAACGCTGTTTGTTCATGCAAACTATGTGATTGTGACTATTATTTCTTAAGTTCAGATTGCGCAGCTTTTATATGAAACAAATGTTGTTACGACGTACAACGACAGCTCTGGAGCGCTATATTGGACTAAAAAATGGTAAAGAACTCAATTTTGATATTTTTTATCGTTTTCAGCATAGATTCTACATCATAGGAACGTATTAATGCGTATACTTTAATCCCGTAAAAGAATTTTTGATTCTGTGAATGACAAAAAAAGTATTTACGATCCAAAAATTATATGGTTTAGTCGATAATACAGACGACTTTAGGATCCCCTTAACCCAAGTTTAACTCTTATTCTTTATCTTTTTCTAATTCTAGAATTGAAAGAAGATGAGAAATAAGTTGAATCTCGGTTAAGAGTTAACCGTTAGTTATGAAATAGGCCTTAAAGTTTCAAAAGTATACATATACTAGTTCAACTATAAGAAAAAAAAACAGATCTTTTATCAACATTGATGAGACAACTATAGTTATTCTTGGCGCAAAACTGTGATGGCTGCATCGCAGCATCATTTTCACGGAGGGGCAAGAATCTGTAGTCGATAATTTGTAATTGACAATAAATATTAATGTTTGAATTATGAAAACGTACATATTTAGTTTCACTAGCTTCGTATAATTGTTACCGAAATGGTATACCATTATTTAGAATCCATTTGTGTAAACATTCTTTGAGTAATAGTCATCATTATCAGCTTCATTTAAATTCTAGAGAGTAAAGTAGGCAATAAATATTTCGGAAAAAGTTGACAGTGATCTGTTGAGCTAACATTGGACACATGAGCCGACTGCTATATCGAGATTGAAGAAACGAGAGATTTTCTGCAGAGAGACTGGGAAACGAGATTCCATCGAGCTTCTACCTTGAGAAACTTCAAGGAGATCAGCCGGCCTTTCAACAGCAATAACGGTCAACCTGATCATCCCTCGTTCCCAGGGAAAATCCAGGGAATCACATCTCGCGAATTCGAGACGAGAAAAAGGCTTTAAGCCATCCAGGAAACGAATACTTGTCTGTCTCGTTCGGCATTTCAATCTAATTCTATCGACATGCCGCATTTTTTAAATCGCATGACAAAATGATAAAGACTTCACAATTTTTTTTTCTCTATGCTGTCGATCTTTATTTTGCGAAAATGCCTCGTGGAAATCGTGACACGACTCCACATATGCTACTAACATAAACGTAAAATGGATGCGAAACTTGGTCCTAAAACGGATGATGGTACCTAAAAGTATTCCGCAAACGGCTCGTAAACGTGGATAAAATGGCGAGCGAGTATAGCAAAGAGATCCCCAGTAAGAAGGAGATGCGTCCCGGTAGCGGTTTTCATCATTCTCGATAGTGGTTTTCTTCGCGGTGATTTTCTTAGTGGTCTTCTATAATGGCTTCCTTCGCGGTGACACTGTCTCGTAGATCTGGATACGTCTATTTATCTCGCTTTTAAACGGCTTTTCGAGACAAAAATCACGTACCTTATGTACCTTTCTTTATAATGAAAAACGTCCTTTTAAATGCTTTGTTAATATTCATGCTTTGTTAATTCTGTTAGAACTCTTCCTTCAAAAAACATAGTATTGTTCAACTAGACGAGAATGTAAATTAAATGCCACAGAGGAAGATGGAAGGTCCGTTACGTGCCCAGTGGAATAATTTCATTTATCTATTTATTCACCGCAATGTATCGAAATATATATACTATATGTATTCGTAAAATAGTCTTGTTATATAGATAAATGTCCATTTTACAATTTAGCTGGACTTCTCTATGCTGCTAAAGGCAACCAACCCCGTTCCACATCAAATGTTATCACAGTTATATTATTTGAATAGCCGCGTGTGTGAATATATAAATAGAAGTAAAATTAAATCTACTATTCGGTCAGTTTGCTTTTTGTCATCATTGTATTTAAACGTGTCCTTTTTTCAATTGCCTAAGGATATATATTATTTTAAATTCAACCTTACAATAGCTAAGCATTACTAAGACTGGCTATATGTAGGTCAGCGGTGACGAATATGTTTCAGGAAGAATATTATTTCTACAGCATATCGTATAACACAAAGCTCGGATGCATAAAGCGATAACGGCGCTTTAAACGCGATCGTGAGGAACGGGGCAAAACCGTTAAATCCAGACCTACCGTCTGTAATCTTAAAAAGCTGCACGACACTGCCTGGACGAGAAATTTCAACGATATGTACTCGTTTACTAACCGCTACGGTTGGAATAACGTCGTTACAAGCAAAGAAGGTAAATTCTTATTGGTTATATTCTCCGAGTTCGTCTTAGAATATCAAATAAAAATTGAGTTTTTTTTATCTGCCAAGATCTTTCTAATCACGTTAAAGAAATCTGCGATTTGTAAAATACATTTTGAAAAAAATTACTAAATCTTAATACATATTTCTTTCAATAGTAATTAAAACTAAATAAACGTTTACGTACAGTAAATAAATGTTTATTTCATGAAAAAATGATGTTAAATTAATAGTTTTTGTATCAAATAAATATATGCTTACATTTAGTAAATATTTACACTATTAAAAAAGGCAGCAATTTTACGTAACGTAACGGAAGCAAAACGATACATTAAAAACATTTAATGTTGTAAAGAGAAAATGAAAAGTTACAAGTAATTTAAATTTAAAAAATAATTAATATAAAACAGGGCTACTAGCCAACATTAGTTAAAATATAAAGGTCTTAGTAATAAACTGTCATTAATTAAAAATAAATAAATATAAAGTTTAATAAAATTCAAAAACAGACGTTTCGACCTTAATTAGGTCATTTTCAATGTTAACGATGTACAAACAATGATAATATAAAAATTCAAACGAAACATATGTAAAAACCTCAATCAAATACGAAAAACATGTATATAATTTCTGTGATATGGGTATTTTCAATCTCACTCGCTGTTGAAAACATAGTTATATCGGCGTGCAAGAGTCCATCAACAAAGCAAGATGATGGACTCTTGCACGCCGATATAACTATGTTTTCAACAGCGAGTGAGATTGAAAATACCCATATCACAGAAATTATATACATGTTTTTCGTATTTGATTGAGGTTTTTACATATGTTTCGTTTGAATTTTTATATTATCATTGTTTGTACATCGTTAACATTGAAAATGACCTAATTAAGGTCGAAACGTCTGTTTTTGAATTTTATTAAACTTTATATTTATTTATTTTTAATTAATGACAGTTTATTACTAACAAGTAAACCTACCGAAGTGTAAATCTCCGATTTTGATGAAATTTGGATATGTTGTAAAACATGAAAAACTAAGAGATACGTATTGTTTTTCCGCCGCTAAAAAAAAAATACGTATCTCTTAGTTTTTCATGTTTTACAACATATCCAAATTTCATCAAAATCGGAGATTTACACTTCGGTAGGTTTACTTGTAAGACCTTTATATTTTAACTAATGTTGGCTCGTAGCCCTGTTTTATATTAATTATTTTTTAAATTTATTGAGCCTTGTAATTTAAATTTAATATTTACATGCATTGAACTTCACGCAAATCTACATAAAATTTTGTGGAAAGTACACTAAATTTTATGAAATTTTATAAAAGTCATTAAATTTCATGTTACATTAAATTTAATATCCTTAAATTAAATTTAACTTTTGTAATTTAATACAATTAAAAGTACATTAAATTTCATGGCATTTTTAACAGTGTTATTACATACTTAGAACTACAATATATTCAAACAAATATTCTTTTACTTCAGTTACCTTTCAGTGCAACAATAAACCGTGCGTTCGTTTTTATTAATTATCCTTTCGGAGTAATCGCATTTGGGATTTGTGCATACACGCGATGCAATAGAAAGAATCGCAAAGTGATCTGACAGTAATTGAATTTCAGTACTTCGTGTCCTGTGATTGCGGAGAAGGTAAAGGGGAAATTGCAGGGAACACTGCGGATTGTCGCGCATGTGTAGGTAAGAGCTCTCTATCTCTCGTAATGCTCGAGCTGCGCGATTAAATTAGGCATGAGGAAGATGCGCTACACAGGAATTCCCGCGCTGTGGGAGTTCCCGGTATCGCCCTGATCGAGAGCATAACCGACTATACGATAATTCCCTAATGCTGAATAGATGAAGAGAATTACGGAATAATGCTACCCGTATCGCGCAAAGCATTGTTACAATATATATAACATACCGCATACATACTTTCTTCCATTTATATCTACTTTGTGCATAATTATTAGTAATAATTAATTAATAATAATTAGTTAATTATTGGGATACTATTAATATGCTTTCTCTAATTTATGTACCTTATATATAAATTAATTATATTGGAATATATGTATAATATTAACCCTCTGTCGGTAATGTAAAATTTTCATCCTTCATCCGCAATCGGAGTTTTCAAACTTCAATGTAAAACTTTATTGTTCCGAAATGCATAAAAATTTGTACATACTTCTGAAAGATTTAACAAGTTCTTGCTATTGTAAAAGTTGATTTTACTTATTTTTCAACAAGAATAAGGAAACCGTAATAATTTACGATTTACTAAGCCATCTACGGTCAAAGCTAGATTACTATGCTTATTATAATGTGTGAATTTATATACCACGTATGTAGTCACCAATCACGTGCCGAAAATTTTTCAGACTTACAACGCAACACTTAAACAACTACCGCAGTAATATCACTTTTTTTAGTTAAATTGCTACCGCATATCTAACAATTATTTGATGCTTCTATATAGCATCTTATTAGATCTTTAATAATATGTTGGAAGACATATATTAAAATTTTAACAATTTAAATGTTAAAGTAATGATGAATCTAAAATCTGTGAAAAGTATGATTGCGAAGAATATACACGAGTTGGCGTTTCGTCCCGGTTTCCACTACTGGACTCATCAGTAAGGTATTGTAATGGAAACCTACCTTAGACGCCTGTTTTAGTTATTAAATTAAGATTCTATATATACAGATATGCGCGTATTTCAGCACTTGCGAGAAACATTGCGAACAATAATAAGATGCTATATAGAAGCATCAAATAATTGTTAGATATGCGGTAGCAATTTAACTAAAAAAAGTGATATTACTGCGGTAGTTGTTTAAGTGTTGCGTTGTAAGTCTGAAAAATTTTCGGCACGTGATTGGTGACTACATACGTGGTATATAAATTCACACATTATAATAAGCATAGTAATCTAGCTTTGACCGTAGATGGCTTAGTAAATCGTAAATTATTACGGTTTCCTTATTCTTGTTAATTTATAATTGACGGTCGTAATACAGAATTCTAATATTTCTTATTTTTTACAAATTTAAATTTATCTACTAGGAATTCACGATAAAATTTGATTGTGCTTCTAAAGTCCAACAACATTGTCAGTATAAAGATTAAAATTATAAAATTAGAAATAATATTTAAAACCATATTACATGAAAAAAGAATTGTTAAGGAAGTAGGCTTATGTATTTTTTAAGTTTCGCACGTTTTGCATGATAAGATTGGCGACACGGTGGGCGCCATATAAGTAAAGGGGTCTGCGCCGCTCTTGTTCTCTCCTCTTTTTATTATGATTACTTTTTTGTTGAAAAATACAATTTGCTTGTACATATCGCATATTACAGGTGCATTTATTCGTTAATACAGTCTATTGTTACAACAAGAATAGTAAAGAAACGAAGAACACGCAGTACAAGTTGCACTGAACATTAATGATCAAATGAATAATGTAGGGTGAACAAGTAAAGATATATCGATCCATTAATCGCGCAAAGATCTACGATAGAGTCATGCGAGCCTCGCACTATTCGCATTTCGTATTTTAAGGAAGTTCAGAGATTAAGGACAATTTACGGTACGCCGGAGGCGGAAAGGAGGAAACTCCGGCGGCATACCGGTGCTCACACAGAAATCGCGACCACCGTTATTTTAATAAATCACATGCCGGCGTATTCGCTCGCCCGCTTTCATAACTCACATGGCACCGGTGTGGTTTACATTTACCGCGTAAGTGTTCGTTTTTCCACGTTACTGAAAATTGTGACTAATTGCTGTTACACTCTACGATGGAAATAAATAGATCCTCTCTAAACACTCGGCTAAAAGTTACCAACCGTATAAGCTGCGAAATATATCGTGTGTCTCAAATCTATCGATTAGTCTTTCAGCGAACAATGTGTCGAGCTGAAAATAATGATAGGGGAACCCGGGGTATAATGGTTATAGTTAAGTTTTTTCAAGTTTTAAACATATTAAAAATAAATAAATCAACTTTCTTACATATTAAAATATTCTTTGGAGTCTTTACTATAAGAAAAATCTAAGTTTTACTGCAAAAGTATAGGTTAACAGGACGAAATTATTGTTTTGTGAGAGTGTGTCATAACCTCACTACGTCATTTATGCGGGATATAATGGGATACCATAGGATAACCTTGTCTACTTTTAAAAAATTAATATTGAACATTGCTTAAAAGTGACTTAGAACACATTATTAAATACAATGTTACTAGGTAACACTTCTGTACGTGTGCACTTCGTAATCCGTACAAAATTCTTGATAGTTAAAAATATGCAAACACGTAAAGGCTGGCGCTAACCTCAATCATGTGTCACGGCGGATAGCGTCGCGGCGGCAGCCACTGTGCAAGTGTGCACCATTGTGCCTCAAAGTACATTAATTTATTTTAGATAATATAAAATACCACAGATAAACAATATATTTGTATAGATTTTACTAAAGTAACAAGAAAAGATCATATAATAAGATAAATGTATGATACTTGTGACAATAAAAAATAGAATTTTATTATTGCTTACCTTACACGAATATACCAAAGAACTTAAAGATCTATAATCAAAGATGCGCCAACTGTTCCCCACCACTACTTCTGTCCGACATCTTGTACCCAACTTCTCACCTAGCCTGGCAGCGTCAGGCAGGTAAGGTTGGCACGGGTACGCAATGGCGAACCAATTACGGACCGTTCGCGATTGGCGCATCTTTGATTATAGGTATCTTTACAAAGAACCTGTAATTCATTCGTGGACAGCAAAGCGAACACATTAAACAATTTTTAGCAATATTCATGTAAAAATAATATGACAACTAATAACAATATATTATATAAAAACATCTAACAGTAACTATTGTCTGATAATTCATTACATATTAGCATCTCTGTAACCAAATATCGAGTACATACATCCCATTATACCCCATGGTTTCATTATACCCCGAGTTCCCCTATCATGCGACAGATATGGTATTTCGCGACAGCGAAAATATCAGTGAAGAGATATTTAGGAAAAATCAAGAATTTTAAGGAATAAAGGCTCTAGCAGGTTAAGAAGGGTCAATCGGCCCCCAAACGGATTATGACCAACATGTCACCAAAAAGTTCGTTGACCTGAAAAAAAAATTTGGAGAAATTTTTAATTCCGTACACCACCCCTTTTCGGAGATATTGCCTTATGAAGTATTTTCATATTTTATTTTTGTCACGAGACCTATCAGATACAATTTTATATAAAAAATTTGGGCATACAAAACGTATCAAAAGGTATTTGAAAAAATTTTTTGCGAGATGTTCCAACCTAACCATAATTTTTAAAAAATTCCTGAAAATTTATAAGTGACCCCCTTTTGTTAGTTTATGATTGGTAATCTCGCAAAAATTCAAGAACATGTATTTTTAAACTTATTTTCACCCTGAACTTATTTTCAGAATTTTTTGAACCTGGCATCATGCCTAAAAAAATTAAAACTCGCCTAAAAAGGTAAAAAATCGCCATAAAATATATATCAAGTAGCCATAAAGCCCTAAAAGGCTCATAAGATAGCGTGCAGAATTCGCCATTAGTTTCATTTTATGGCATTTTGAGTATTTTAAGAATGCCCCAAGGATATTTTGTAAATGTTTTAGAGTTTTAAGACTGCTTTAATGCTGAATAGTAATGTTAATCGAATTTTAGGGCTGTCTCAGAATTGTATTATGGCGAATTCGACAAACTGCACTAGTGCAAACTTTTTTGGTGCCACGCATTCGGAATGTGCGCACCGTATCAGTGCGCTTAGATTATCGTATTCGGCAAATGAAAACTGACCTAGTGTAGTGCTGAATTTGTATTCGGACCAACCGAAAGAACCGAACGAGTACAAGAAATATTGCACTGACATTTTTGTCAGTGCAGTTTGGTGTTCGGACAAATAAAACTAGTTAGGCAGCAAAAAATTACAAAATGGATAAAAAAAGAATATTATTTATTATAGATAAATTATTAGAAACAAGTAGTAGTAGTAGTGATGATGAAAATATGTTGTTTAATAAAAGAAGAAAGGCCGAAAATTAATTAAAAATAAGAATATTAAATTATTATTATTATTATTATTTTATTATTAATAATTATTATTATTAATTAAAAATTAAATTATTAATTAAATTATTAATTAGTGTAGTTTTGCACTCGCACCGTGTCAGGACAGTACCGTGTCAGGGCAGCACCGTGTCATAATTGCATATGTATCGAATGTGCCATTAGTGTGTTACGATTGTCTTAAGGCGATATTATGGATGTTTTAATGTTTTAAGACTTCCATAATATTGCATAATTGTTTTAATCAGAGCGATGAGAGAACTATCTTAGGGTTATCTTGCTATCTTACCTGTGTCTGCAGGCTATCTTAGAGCTTTATGGCTACTTGATATATATTTTATGGCGATTTTTTGCCTTTTTAGGCGAGTTTTAATTTTTTTAGGCATGATGCCGGGTTCAAAAAATTCTGAAAAATTTCAGGATGAAAATAAGTTTAAAAATACATGTTCTTGAATTTTTGCGAGGTTGCCAATCATAAACTAACAAAAGGGGGTCACTTATAAATTTTCAGGAATTTTTTAAAAATTATGGTTAGGTTGGAACATCTCGCAAAAAATATTTTCAAATACCTTTTGATACGTTTTGTATGCCCAAATTTTTTAAATAAAATTGTATCTGATAGGTCTCGTGACAAAAATAAAAAAATATGAAAATACTTCATAAGGCAATATCTCCGAAAAGGGGTGGTGTACGAAATTAAAAATTTCTCCAAATTTTTTTTCGAGTCAACTTTTTGGTGACATGCTGGTCATAATCCGTTTGGGGGCCGATTGACCCTTCTTAACCTGCTAGAGCCTTTATAAGAAAAAAAAGAAATCTAAAGAGAAACATTTTTATTTCAATATTTAACAAAAATTTTTTAAATATAATATTTATCTATTGATTGTCTATTAAAAAATATTATGTTTCACGAATTCGATGAAAAAAATCTATGTGCGTGATATGAAAGATAAGTTTGATATACTCAATTAGTTTTAAACTGTTAAAATGAAAGCTTTATAGATAATAAGCATGAGAAGGTTGACAGTGTTTGGTTATTTTCGCAAAGATTATACATACTTCAAAGTAACTATATTTCCGTCACGAAAGTTTTTATATTAAATGCTACTAAGAAGAGGAGAAGAGGGAGCATCAAAATTGCCTAAGTTTTTTTGAAGCTCGACTAGCTGCGCGTAAAAAGAATTTCGCAGTGCCGAAGTTTTTCGCTTTGCAAGATGGGTCAGCAGGACGGAACAGGTAACGGTGGAAATCACATTTTGTGGAAGTATCCTCCCAGAAAGGAGAGGAAAGTTGTTTAAATCGTGCCACGCGAGATTAGACCACAAAGCGACCCGATTTCTTGTCGGTTTCTCGCGACAAGAATCGGGATAATCGAGAGCTGCGGCAATTTCCGCTTCCACTTTAACTTATTCGAGACAACGCTGGTCGGTCCACCGCGAAGCGATTGAACTCTCAGAAAATTTCTCGTAACAAACGGTATAACGATGTCGTATGCGCACGAAGCTGAAAATGATGCACGAGCAAATTATAAAAGAGTTATCGTGACGAAAAACGAAAAATGGAGGTAATGATTCGCGACGCACGACATAGAAATTCGCAATGAAAAGAAGATTTAAAAAATGCTTTTCTTGCGCCTTAGTCCGCAAATCTGCGACAAAGAAAAGAAAATCCGCGTGCAAGGTTGCTCCAGTTTTTGCGATTTACTCAGCTCCCAGGCAAACTCGACCCTGGTCTTCCTTTCACGACGGAAATACATTGGACATTCATCTCACGACCGTATTCTTTGCCGCTTCTTTTTTCGCTCCGTTTCTTCCTTTTTTGTCAATAAAATTGCTAATCTGCCTGACTTTTTATCTCCCAGGAATGAACTTTCGTATCTAAAATTGTTGTAATCACGTCTACTAATACAATCAACTGGCCAATATTTCCAATTCATTGATTCGCATTGATTCTGATACAGTAAAACTCATCGTAATTCAATAAAACGATCATATATTTTTCCTGAATAAAAACAAAGAAGAATGGAATTGGGAATCGTTTGAATAAACTGTTAAGTTTAGCCGTTTCTTCATTAACTCTAATTCGTCTGAAACTTTTTAATTCTCATTATGGTCCAAGTTTTTAAGTAATTATTCCACCCGTCGCTGGAAACCAAAGTTGCATACTTTTTCAGATTAGAGGAAGAGTTTTCTGGACAAGCGAAAAGTGGGACATTCCATAAGGCGAACCAAACTGCGGAAGTGTCTGGAACTGTCAGCTACAAATTTGGGACAAATGACCATTCTTTGGTACACGGATAAAAATCCGCTTGCGGATTACGCCAGCCAAAATAACTTTCGCACACGCGCGTTTCCAGACCATTTCGTTTCGTTTCGCGACGAGCACGCGAAATGATCTCGCGTGAACTCAGCTGAAAGCGGCGATATCGCGCTGCTACTTCGATACGTAATCATTGTTGTTGTCCGAACGAATGGCTACTCGTTCGTTTATACTGATTTCAATCTCCGTCATGCTATCAATCGTGCGATAAAATCGAGGTCAACCTAATTGAACGGCGGCGTACGATGAAAATTCGGCGGTCAAGTTTCAGATCTATCAAACCTGACGCCGAGTTTCTCTCAACAGTCTAAATATTTAGCATGCCCTTGTCGAACATGTATTGAATTCGCGATTGTGAAACGCTTGTGTCTCTCGGTGTTTAATTAAAGAGATTCGATATACGTATTTGCGTATAATCGATGTGAAACAATCGCAAAAGATACCCTCGCGAAAGCAGTAGGTATAGTAATCCGCAACATGACGTAATGTATGATTCATTTGAATGATATATACACGGCGCAATGAAATCTTATAGCGAATCATAAACGTACCGCCGTTCGCAATCTGCACACTAATTGCTGGTGTTATATCGATCGTGGCAGCAGCGGATAGACGGTTGGAATTAAACGTCAAGATTTAGGGCAACAGCACGTTGTGTCACGCGGAATAAATTTTATAAGTAAACCTCTGGAAAAGTTCTATAGTATATGGCTCTTCACGACGCTCTTGAAATTATTTCATTCTTGTTGTTCATCAAATTTAAACAAAGACAAATGATTCTCACAAACGTTGTGAATGTGAACCGGACCGCAGATGAATTATTATAATACAATATTAAGAACCTCTTAGACCCGGTTTTTCATTATCTGATTAACTTGTGGTTTGGACTTTTAATCTAACTTAACTTGATAACAATGTAAAAATTGTGTTTTTTTTAGTTATGATCAATCACTAAAGTAATATTTTTGTACTATAATAACTTTAAAAGTCATTCACTACGAAATTATTAGTTTAGCAATTAACTGTAAATAAAAATATATAATTTTTACTTTATTACTTATTAAATAACTTATTACTTTACTAAACTCAACCACAAGTTAACCAGTAAAAAAAAATCGGGCTTTAATGGTGTACGACTTTGAATACAAAAAATGTTCGATCCGGAGATTAGATCATGACTTCTTATGTATTTTGACGCTCAAAAATCGAATTCAATGCCTGAATTGCTTCCTCACATTACAACTTTTTTAAGTAAGTAAAAATTTATAAATCGATCACTCCTTTTAACTTTTTCAGATGCTCTTAAAAAAATGTGCCAACACAAGTTGTTTTGCTGAAAGGGGGTCATAGCGACCTATTAGCTTGCATATTAAAAACCAGGTCATAAATGACTCTAAAAATACTGGAAAATCGAATTATTTTCCTTTAATAAAAAAATTGTGACATGATGGGTCAATTTGGACATCGGTTTTAACGTCAAAATATATTAGAATACCATAGTCTAATCTCCAGATCAAACATTAAATTTTTTTTGTGTATGCCTGTTGTTGAAATTAGCTTGCTGATGATAGGTTTGTTGGTGAGCCAATCATCGGAGATTCATCTTAGAAACGCTCGGTCAGTATCAGTATCGGTAACTCCATCGATATTCCGACAATTCCTCACCTCGATTTGGTATCCAGCGTACAAAGTAGGAGCGGATCGATCGTACGATCGATATCCCTGCACGACGCAAACTGAAGGAATTTACTGCGATCGATCGACCGTAAGTGGTCGACACTCGTGGCGGGCACACGAATCGGCGCGTATTGCACGCGCGTGCACACGAGACACGCGTGCACGTCATACACGACTGTATTCACTTTCACCCCACGACACGGCAGCAGCGGTACGAACGTACGGTTCGCAGCCTGCGATGTGAAATAACGTCGTTCGTTAGCAGGATACGATATACGGGGGACAGAAAAAAAAGGGAAGTGTCTAACGAACGTATAACGAGAAATTGCGAATAAAAGTGAGCACCTTTTTAGACGCTATTAAAACGAAATATTTGTACGGTAACGGATGAGATACCATTCTAATTAAATAAATAAATTGTGAAAGCTATAATAAACAGGGCGGCCAGACTATGTTATGAGCATATTGCATGAGAGAAATGTGGTTGGAGTGTTATTTCAAAAGTTGTCAATAATTTACCAGAGACGTCATGTAACTATTACAGAAATCACAATTGACATTTCTATCTCGCGAACAATTTTACGCGATGGATAATGATCGAATATTTAACGCCGGGAATTGAGAGGACGGTATCAAATTAAAACTGATAAAGCTCAATTATATTTAATTTTCCGATGGAATCTTTTATCGGAACGTACCGGTGAACTATCCGTATTCAATGTATAGATTGAATGTTCCACATTATATAAGTTTGCTTATTTCAGTACGGAAGCTCGCCATTCGCGATAATGATGTAACGGTTATTAGTAACTCGGTAAATTTGAAGTTTTCGTAGTCGAAGGCGAAAATTACTTTGATCTTCCGGTAGCGAGCTGCTACACAATACGACGATATTAATCAGAGTTCTTACAGTGCAGTCGCGAAACGCGGCAAGTTTGCTCGAAATGATGCATTATTTGCGCCGCGCAAAATGGCTAATGGCGAAAGAGAGTTGTAGGCATTATATCACATTGCCACGTGTGGATAATAGACTGTGAATGGACAAGTGAAACTTGAACAAAGCTCTTTTCGCCGGTTAAATATTTCTTTCGACGCGAAGACAACTAAGAAAAAAAACTCCGTTTCCACGTCTCTCGTTCACAAGCTTTAGATTACGTTCGCGGAGGTATTTTGCAATAAAATAAATTTCGTTTCTCTGAATTTGTGAAAACTTTTCAACAGACGTGATGCAAGCGATATCATAGATGGCTATATCAGGTTTCTGAGCTTGTAAATGATTTTCCTCTCTCAAATATCTTTTTATAAAATCCTAGATAGAACACAGTAAATTAGCAAATAATTAAGAAGACGAGATTTATTTTTAAATAAATATAAATGTATTTTTAAATAACGCTAATTAAACGCTATACGTTTTTTCTCTTCGTTATGATTTGTAGCAGAGTTGCTTTACAGTTTAACTTTCCAAGTATTGAAGTGATGTTGTAACATTCGTGTTAAGCGCACAATTTTTACACAACATCGAAGAAAGTTGTTTTATCGTTATTAAAATAATTACATCTTCTTATATTATTATTATCTAAAAATTACGTAAAACGATGTATATACAGAATGGAATAAATCTCAACAGGAATGGCATTTTGTTGGTTTGATCAAATATCAACTAATTAATAACTAAAAGTTATTAATTAAAATATTTTTCTCAATAAAAAAGTGAAAGAAAGTGTGTTAATATTGGATCATTCTGCATATTTTATGCATGAGGTATCAACTCTATTTTTAGACCGTTATCTAAAAATGTCACTTCGATACTTGGACAGCTTGTCATCGGGGGCAGTTTCGCGAGAAACAAGCACAGAAAGGGAGAAGAAATGTCCCGAACCGAAATCGAAGGGAAAGCACACAAAGGAAGCAGTTCACAGAAGAAGAAGCATTTACGCGGGAGACATTAATTACGATCGGTCACACACGGCAGGGAGGACAGTCGTCGCTCGCAGACGTCCGTATCGCACGACAGTTCCTGCGGAACTGACAGCATTTCCGTACGGCAGCGTAAAAATCACGAGACTTCCACCTCTTCCCACCCCCATTCCCTCCGCTCCTGGCCGCCCGTCACGTGACCTTTTGCCTCCCGCCGGCGAGGATGCACTCTCGGCACTCTCGCCAGCCGCGCACCCCCGTCTGCCACCCCTACGTCCATGACGCCCCTTTCGTGCTCGTCCCGAAAATGCTCGCAAAATCCTCGCCGGTAGCATTTGTGGTCCGACATTCCGTTCATGTTCCCTCGCGATTGGTTTAAGCAAAACGACGACCGAGAGGAAATTGTACCTCGAACCGATAACCCGTGAGCGTTTCTGGTTTTGTTAAAACCGAAAATTGTTTAGGAAGCAGAACTAGATAGCAGTGTAAATGTAAGTAAAAGTACGAAAATAAAACTGTAAAATGCAGTAGTTCACGAAACGAGACTTGAACTAAATTCTTATGTAATCCTAATTTCACTCTGGTATATTTTTTTTTGTCAACGATATCAATGACATTATGTAATAATAGTTCATAGAGATGACACTATGGTATCGTAAATAAATAAATTCAAGATTCTAAGTAGCGAACATGATTCACATTTAATGAGACTTCGTTAATTGTAAAAAGATTTCGAGATTTCGAAATTTTTTAAATAATATAATGTCAATCTTGTTATTTTTACATACATTTTCTTTTATATCAAATAAAGATAATATCAAAAAATAACAATTGTGTAATACAAGGATAAGAGTCAAATTATAATACTAATAATTTATTAAAAAGTCCAAAAAAATGGTGAAAAACTTGATTTATATCTGACTAAAAAGCTAGCTAAATTACATTACATGTTTCAGCTGTGTGATTAAGATCTCCTCAGATGCTTAACAATTAAAAATATATATTTCAAACCGCAACGATGTTATATATTATAAAACGTTTAAAAAGATAAAATATCATATAGAAAGGTCAAATAGTGATGTTACATTGTCATAAGAAATTCAAGATTCTAAATTATACATATCAATCTTGAGAAGTGAATACAAATACAATATCGATGACTCATAGCGCCAAGAAGTGATTTGAATCTACCACTTTGACTTTCGGAACTTTGATTATCTCCAGAGAACTTGAACCCATTCAAATCCTGTGAACATTGTAATGAAATCAAATTCGAAGACATTATCGGTTGAAATTATTTAATTCTATCGACATTATCTGAGATCAGATGTACATGGTAATGTAATAAAAAAGTTTTGTTAACTATTGGTTACATTAACATCAGATCTAATGGAGTTAAGACAGTCGTTCCTACGACAATGACTTATACATATACAGCTCTCGCATATATAAGGGATCTCACTTATCAGGCTTTTTAGGGCAGCATGCATTAAAAATACTCACTTCTCTGCGCAAACGAGATTACATCGTGTATTTTGGTAGACGAAGGGCAAGACATCCCGAAATGCCATTAAACATAAGAATAGTCGTAAATCATTCGCTTATTACGGAAACGACTGTTTACCGAATAAACGCAGACAGCTCGGGTAAATAACAGTCACACGGTAAATCTCTAGCTCGGCTTCGTGTATCTGCGATAATTGCAGCGCGTATGCTCTCGAGATATACTCTTGACGCACGAGAGGGCTCACATCAAATTTTGACTCATCTGTTTGCCGCTGAAGCACCACATAATTTCACATTATACTCATATTTTGAAGATATTGCGCGATAATAGTTCGCGTGTTTTATTTTGCTCGCCGAATAAAACTATATGGGAAAAATTAACGATTTTGCTTAAGTGCCTAAAAATTTAGCTAGATGCAGATCTGAAAATAACTTTGTTTACCATTAAAACAATTACGTAGGAATCTCAAGCATGAGCAATGCTGCAAAAAATACTGATATTTTATAGTAACAAGTTTGAACGATTCACATAATTATTCTAATGATGATCCAATAAAATTATTTTTGAATTTGTATTTAGCTTAAATACGAATATACTACAGCAAAACCGTTCTTCTTGAAAAACTGTTCCTCTCGTCCGGTGGAGTTATCTGTAGGATTGCAGAAAAGATTTAATTTTGGCCGTAATAATCTTCCCTCCCATGACTGCAATTTCATAAAAAGTTTTCAAGAGATTTGAAATTGATTCCGAGTTGTTGACCAAAGTCTTACCTGTCACTTCCGGGAGTCCTCACGACGTCATAGCGAACACTAGGCTTCCTGCGACGATCTTTTGGACTTCTCAGGACCTCCCTGCCGTTTCTGAACGTTTCTTGAACGATATCGCGCGAGTGGGTGTGAGTGTTTAGCGGTTGATACGCTTCGGTGATCGCGCAGACGCCGATGCAGCCGCAGCACTTGGACATCGTGTTCAACTCTTAATTCCAACACGACGACCGAATATCCGCGTCTCCCGCGGCGTTCGGTCCTTTTTCCGCCGTTGCCGGATTTCTATTTCTACCGCTACACCACTACCGCAATCCCCTGAACCGCTTTACTTTCTGGTGGACCGGGGCTCTGGTATCGACATCGTCTGCACGTCGTATCGCTTGTAAGAGGAAAAACACGAGGCGCAACTTTTGCGTTGCTCTTTGGTGAGAAAGCACGTCCGCTGATATAGAAGGTCCGAATGAAATACATTCGACGGTTTAGAACAGGCACGGCGCCGCGCCGGTCCCGCACGGCCAGTGTGGGTCTAGATATATGTATAAGAAACCATACGAATCGGAAAAGCCCGTGATCTATCGCGCGCGTGCTCTTTACGTGAACGAACTGCCGATAGCGAAGTGAGGTATAGTCACGGAATACTCTCGGCGCGCTTGAATATATATACGCTACCATGAGGAAGCAACTTGAGGCGGAAAGTTGAAATAATTTTTGAATATAGACCTCTATGCTCTCGCAACTCGCCGACAACATTTTACTTAAAGCGAATATGAGAGAGTGAAGTCAATTTTGAACGTTGTAAATATAGGGTCTATTTTTTATGGCTGAACACTTTTAGAACTTAAAGTGAGATACGTATATAAGTTTAATATTTAGCGAAAGCGAGAAAGAGTCCTGGTGTAGTCTACTGCAGGAATAAAAAATAAATTTGTGAAAAAGTGATCGATTTTCACCGTCATCATGAATAACGGAAATTGATTTCCCACATGCACTCCTCGATGTTACATCCCTAATCGATACTAGAGGCCCTACAATAATCTACAATAGTCTAATCACGATCAATTTTGTCAAAACAAGAGTGGTTGCATGAAATAATAGGTGCACTGCAGATAAATTGTAATTTTATCTGCAGAAGACAGAAAAAAAATATTCAGATCAATTATTATGTGTAGAGGTAATACTTTGAGGCTTTATAGTTATCAAAAAATTAATAATTTTTCGCCTAAGTCATACAATCATGAAATATTTAGTCTTAGAAAATTTTTGACAAACAGTTTTTGGCAAAAATAATAGGTACAATTGCACTATATGAAATATTTATATTGCACAACAGAAAACCATTTCAAACATATTCAGAAAACTAAATCTTGTCTTTCTGACTAATATTTAGTCGCGTAGCCCTTATTTCACGAAACTGTTTGACATCGGCGACTCATTTTGAATCTACTAAGCGGTCGCATATTGATTTTGATGACCACGCTTTCTGAATTTCTTGCCATAATTGAGTCTTATTTTTAATTTTCTCCTTTGGGACTGCCTTTTTTACTTCATGCCACAAGTTTTCGATGGGATTTAAATCAGGAGATTGTGCTAGCCAGTTCATCACAGAGACTTGATTATCTTCAAACCACGTTTTTACAAGTTTCGACGAATGTTTTGGATCATTATCTTGCTGAAAAGACCATATCAGTGGCATATTCTCCTTAGCATAGGGTAACATGATATCATTTAAAACGTTACGATAAATCTCTTTTGTCATCGTTTCCTTGATCCAATACAGAAGGCCGACACCATTGTAGGAGGAGCATCTCCAAACCATGATATTTCCTTCGCTAAACTTTATTGTCTTTTTGGTGAATTTAGGATTGAATGCAGCATTTGGAGGCCTCCTCACAGTTAATGCACTATCAGATCCGAACAAATTAATCTTTGTTTCGTTGCTCCAAAGAATATTTTTCCACTGCTTCTCTCTCCCTCTCTCTCCCTCTCTCTCCCTCTCTCTCCCTCTCTCTCCCTCTCTCTCTCCACTAACAGTTTTAAAATATTTATTCGCAAAAGTTAAACGATCTCTAATATTCTTCTTACTCAACAGTGGCACTTTTCTTGGGATTCTAGCACACAATTTAGCATTTTGCAGTCTTTGACGAATTGTTCTTGCTGATATCAGTGCATTGGTTTGCTTCTTCATTGTAAAAAAACTCGTAAAGTGATCGGCTTTGCATTTCCGAAGTACTCGTAGTAGCCGGTCAAATACTTCAGTTGTTTTTCGAGGTCTCTCTCGCAATTCTACAGACTGCTGTGCTTTAAGGCGTTAGCAATCATATTTCTAGACCGTCCTATCAATTTAAATATTTTCCCGAGAGATTTTCCATTTTTATAAAGATTTTTTATCAATCTTTTCTCCTCGTCTGTACAATGTTTCGATCTACCCATTTTTCATCAACTGTAAATAAGATTTATCACAAAATAATGTTGGTAAATACTAAATTGAACATAGCTTTATAATCTCTGACAATATAAAAGTGTCCAACAAAATTTAATAATATGAAAAACAGCTTGTACTTATTATTTCTGCCAGTCCGAAATCACTTTCTTCGAAAAACGTCTGCACTTACTTAATTCTAGAGATAAACTGACGAGTAAAGTTATCTTTCCGTGACTCGCCAAATTTAATGAAATTTGGTACATTTGTAGAGTAGGCAAAAATAATAGACACGTATTTTTTTATATCGGCAATGGTGTAGATTTAAGGGGTGAAATCCTTTTGAAAAAAATCGGTTTTTCTCTTTCGAAACGAATCTTTGTAACTGTAAGAGGTTGAAAAAAAGTTCTACAATGAAAATAGAATGGTTTCAAGAGTATTTTAGGCGTAAACATGCATGGCTCAGCATACGCAAATTCAAATTCATGCGAGAGAGTAATTAAGTTTTCAAAAGACGGAAAGTTTTTTCCTCAGATCACTTCATTACTATTGATAAATCAACTGTGAATGATATATTACTCGCTTTCCATTTACACACAAATAAAACTGCGTCTGAAGTGAGCTGAGTATAAAATAATGATGTCGCTACTTGCTTACTTTGGTAAAATTAACAAATAACAACACAGGTTCATAACCTCAATTTTAAATCACTTTTAAAGTGAGTCTACGAGTTGAGTAAAGCAGACGGTCTCAATCTTGTGCAGTTTGTAGGTAAAAACTCCTCAGTTGAATCTCACTTCTTAAAATGTAAAAGGAACGCGCATTCAACTGAGTTATGACGCCACACAAGTGAGAATTATCTGAGAATCGGTGTAAATGGAAAGCAACTATTATTGCTAAATATCGTGCTGGATATGGATTAAAAGACCTTTCGCGTGATGGAAAGCTATAAAAAACATCTAAAAAAGTAGATCATGTCATTAAACGGAAGTCAACTGCAGATGTCAAGAAAACTGATGCCGAAATTGCAAGCGAGCTACATGATGAAAACCTTGCCGATGTTATCCGTATAGTTATTGCGACACGAAGACTACATGATGTAGAACTTTTTGACCGCGCATAGGTATTAAAAAGCCATTCTTTTTCATAGTTCTGGATAGCACCCTAAGAGTTCTATCAAAAGTTATTACTATTATATGTATTTAAAGCGCTAAGACTAATGTTTTAGAAGATATCGCGATTTTTCGTTCTGTAAAGTTGGCACCTCAAATTTTTAATATTCGATTTTTTGTGTTAATTCGTTGGAACTATTTTTTATTTTGGGCAGGAACTCTCTAAAATTCTTCGGGGTGCATTAGGAACTGTGTCGAAAATTTCATTTTATGAAAAATGAGATGCCAACTTCACAGAGGTTTTTATCTATAAATCAGAATACAAAATGTCACTGGCCGAAAACTTTTGCACGTTACTGTATGTATGAATCTGGTATGAATATATGTGTACATTTATGAATTGATATGTTCTTTGAATGTGTATTATATACTTTTGGTGCTGCCATTTTGAGGGAAATTAGGATTTTTTTAATGAAATCACGATGAGATACTATTTTCTAGAGACACTGATTGTCATTAACTAGAAATAATACATTACCGATGTATTTATTTCCACTCAATAATTTAACTGTTATATTATGTTTATATTATCAAATGCGAAATTGTAACATTGAAGTTACGTTACTCTTAGTTTGTGTCGACTGGGTTGATTTTAATCGTTACAAAAGATCTTCAGAGATGCAACAAATCGATAATAACAAAGCAAAGGTGGGACATGTAGGTGAAGTAACGGTCGAGTTTCAAAGTCAAGCATTTCAAAGTTGTGCGATTTAGACACGCTTGGATTGACATACCTCGACCGTAATCGCGATTCGGAGAAGCGCGAGACAAAACCGAGAGAGCGCGAAAGGACCGACCGGAATGTGCGCGACGATGCGCACGAAACAATGCCGAAATTGAACCGGCTAGGCTGCGTATCCATCCGTCGGAATTGTTGGCACGTACGTCGGGAATGTCTTTTCAGCTACAGACACCGTAATTTTACCCCCCGATCCCCGCGGCGTACTTCTTAATAATTGTTCGGCAATTCTTAATATTCAGCTCGCCCTGGGTGCGTGTAGCTGACGATTCACCGCTACGTGACGATGTTCGATCGCGCGTGTCCTACTCGCAATGAGGTTTCTTAGGTTGTACCAAGAATAACAATGTAGTCCCCACGGTCGTTAAAATTCATTATTTGATTCTACGAAAATCGCTGACGAGAACCAATCGATTCGAAAAATAGCTTCTGCTTAAAAAAATATTATTAATGTCTGTTAAGATTCTACGTTGAAATGAGAAAAATGTGATCGAAAACGAATGAAGCAGAAAATTCTGATTATACTATGGTATACATATAAATCAGAATTCTAATTATCATAACGGGAATTCTTGTAGATTTAACCAGAAAATTCATATTCGTGTCCATTTACTCAATTAGAAGTTCAATTAATATAATCAGACACTTTTCTCGTAAATCGTCAATGTATATATTCCGTTGTATTTTGATAAGAAATAATTATTATTTACCTCAACTATCAATGTTTTTCATAAAGATTTATTTAAGTATAGTACTGGTAAAAAGAAATAGTCCCTATTTTATTTTTTTTTAAAGTGCTAGTGTTTTTTTAACGCTTTACTGGATGTTGTTATTGACTTTTGTCGCGATTTCTTTCATTCGATTTGTTTTCTATTTCGGTCGAAATTTCGGAAACTGTTCGATCGAACGCACCACGCGTCACGCGTTATACGTTGAAGAATGATTGAGAATTCGCGAGTTCCCTCGCGACGAACGCTTGGGATGATACTGAGAGAAGTTCTCGTCGAAGGGCGAAGCTGAAGAAGAAATAGAAGAAGAGTCAAAGAGTGGAGAGGAGCGCGTGTCCTCCGTCTGTGCGTCAGCGGTGCGTGACGCATAACGATTTAAATAAGCATACAATATTTTCTTACCAAGAAACGGCGTATCCTCGCAATTATTCAACGTGAAAGCTTATCATTTTCTAAAAAAAAAAAAAAAAAAATAATAATAATTAAGTAATATCAAACGATAAATTAGTTTTTATTCAGACCTTAAAATATTGATCTATTTATATTGGAGCCAACTGCTTGCGAATTTGACTTTACTTGCTGCAGAACGTTTGCGCGGTTCTCGGAACGTTTCGAGCATACGCGGAAATGATCCATCAATCCACCGAATGTTACGCCAATGTGTCGACCGTACGATTGCATCGTATAAGAATATTCATCGGCATACACCGCGAGAAAACGCGTTTGCTCGACACACGCATCGCTGTAGTCTGCAAACCAAGCGGATCAACAACCGGACGTGGCTGTGGACTGCAGCTTCTTTTGCTGTGTGTTTCGTCTGCTCCTTGTCGAGCGCATGGCGAGCACGATGCACGCGGAAGATTTAACGCTCTTCGCTTGATCGCTCGTTTGTGCGAGAGGGAACACAGATCGAGGAAGTAACTTTTTTTTTCGTAGACGTAAGCAGGACTGGTTATACTTTAATTGATATAATTAATCGGATAATTATCTAGAAATAATTAATCATATATTGAAACTAGAATTCGAGTGGAATGAAACTGGAATTCAGGAGCAAACAGAGCAAAAATGTTGTTATTAACGACGGAGCGTTTTTCTCGCGGCAGACACCGGATAAGCTCCAGGCGAGGCTCCAGACGAAAAATGGCAATGGCCGTTAATGCGCCGCGAACGGGGAAGTAAATTGCAGAAAAGAGTGGTGTGGTTCGCAATCGACGTTTTGGGCAAACTTGTGGAGCGCCGAAAACTAGAGATCCTAAAGTAAGAGATCGGACAACTTCCGATTGGTCCGCTATATTTTTCAGGACAAAATGAGATACATGGATATCTCTTTCTATCTTACATTGAAAAAGATACTGAATTTTTATAAATATATTTGTTTGAATAGTTCTAAGTAAATATTTACTAAACATATTTTTCTTTGATACGAAAAACATTAATATAATTTAACCATTTTTTTTTTTTTATTAAGTAAATGTTTTATTTAATGCTATTCAAAGAAATATTATTAAGATTTAGTAATTTTTTTTCAATGTGTGCATAAACTATCTCATTCTATCTTAAGCACGTCTCGAAAAATATGGCGGACCGAACGTATGATGTCCAATCCGTTATATGAGGATCTCTACCGAAAAGCAGACACGTGCGCGCCATAAGGGCGACGATCTCACGCCTCGCAAATCCGGATCTCGTTCTCATCCGCCATTCTCCACTGCGAAGCTTTGCTAATCTGTCGTGCACCGCGAACCGGGATGCTGAAATAACGGAGCACGCGTGCAAAGTCCTTTTGCACAATCAGCTCAAAGCCTTACACTCGGGATTTTAACAAATACTAGCTACTGCACTTCGCTGGATCGATTATAAGTCACGTCGGGGAATTAAATCTCATGATTTGCCACAATTACCCGAGCGTGATGGATCACATAGCGGACAGAGTAATACACGGTGCATATACTGAAAGCGATGTATACGTATATAACGTGCGCTTTGCCGCAAATCGCGGAAATACGAAGGGCGACGAGAGTGAGATACGACTCGAGTTTATTTCCCTAACGTGCACATCTTACTCTACTACATCTCTTCGAGACATGTATTTTCTGTCAGTTTTGACACGAGACATAAAAATATATTCCTCTGTAATTTTCAATTCTCTATCTCTCTATTAGAGTATACTATATTTACATTGAGTTTGTGATTTACGAGTACTTGAAATATGCTCTCTTTGATGTTGAATTCTTCATAGCTTACGCTCAAAATTAAAATTAAGCTTGGTGCTTAAGTGAAGGAAGATTTAATGAAAGAACAAGTGTAATACTGCAATGTAATATTTAACGATTTCAAAGGCAGATTACGAAAGCTGCACACATCTAGCAAAAGAAAAGTGTCAGACTTATTACAATAAGTATCAAGTTTAAATTCATTTAAAGAAGATTATTCTGCTTGTAAATGTATACCTAGAATAAACATAATGGAAAAATATATATATAAAATTAGACTCCTATTATAATTAAATAACAATGATAATTTAGGTGGCTATTTAGGAGTCAACGCAGACAAGCGCAACAATTTAATTCTAAAATATACTTTACTATAATTTGGAAGTACAAATGTATTTGGACATTTCGGCCATTGGTTTTGGCCATCTTCAGCAAACGTGTACAGTATCAATTTCTAGCTACGTTGAATATCATTCGTCAGTTGTGTAATCCATACGGCAAGCACAATCATTCTCTTTTCACAAAATCGTTAGATATATACATCTTTACAAATGACGTCTTCTCTCTACCACTTTCAAATTAACAATATACAAACGCTATTAGTACAAAAGAACACGCATATAGGCAACATGTAAAAAGGTACGTTTACAATTTATTAAGAACCTATACCTAGAATGTTACACACGATTACCATACAATATTATGGCTGCGTTCCGTTATTCACTGCAAGTACTGACTATAATCTATAGTATACGTAACGCGACCTATAAATTTTCAGTACTTGCAGTGAATAATGGAACGCAGACTATATTTAAATAGCATACGTTGGAAATCGTAATATTTTTTGAGTTATAAGCCATCAAAATTATAGTATGCGTCCATCAATAATATGCGTTTGATCAGATTCATAATTATTTTTATACTAATCTGTCAACAACTATTTGCAGCCAATTCGTTGATTCTTTCCCTTCTTCTTTGAATGAAGTAATCGAGCTATCAACTTGTATAAATAAAAAATAATTACTTAAATATTAAAGAGAAAGATGAACGTAAATCAGTGGTAAACCGAGCGGAGTTATATTATATGTGAGGTATAATACTATCTACTAAGTTAAGAATCACATAAAATTAATTGAGTCACTCAAAGGTCACTCGAACTGTGAAAATTAATAAAAGATGATAGTGCACGTGTAAACGCATTTACAGACAATAACGAGCGGACTTTACGCGATCCTATAAGACAGAACACTGCTCGCTTATAATTGGAAGTTTATTGTTCTTCGATATTCGCTTCGATATTTTTCACCCTAGATTTTTTAATTTTAATCTCTTCAGGATACGCGCTATTAGAGTATCATCGTACGATAACAAAATATTTTCTTTCTTGATCTTTCGGATCAAAGAGACATATAATGATTATAAAATATTAAGATCAATATCATTTTCCGTCCGCGCCATCTTTCTAGCCGATAAATTTCACCTAATGTGGCCGCGTATAGACGCGTAATACGTTTACTTCGAGGAAGCATATAGCTCTTCCGTTTCGGGCAGTAAATTTATTAGATATCTCAAAAGAGACGGTCGAAGATAATCTGTATATGGAAGATAAGTCATCCTGAATTCTCTTTCCGCTTAGATTCTCTTCTTAGACTCTCAACAAAACCTGTAGTTATACTTTTTTTCGTCTCGTATGCGCCATTTAACCATATTCGGAAAATCAAAAGTCTATCGAGGCTGTGACCGTTCGTTTTATTCAGTGCATCAAATGTGCACGTGTTCTCTGAATTGTATTAAAAAGTTTGCCAGCGAAAGAGAACTTGTTGCGAGAATGTTATTATACGATGTAAATGAGACTCGCAATGAGCGAACTTGGTAATGAATTAAAACTGATTAAAACTGTTTCTATCTCTTAAGCTATAATAGCACAAAGTGTGCATTATAGACATGCTTGTTATTTTTATTAAATATTATTATAATACACGTATATGTACACAAAGTAAGTTGATGTGATCATTGATGTTATAAATATTATTATAATATAGTATACAGAATGAGATAATATGATTACCTCGTGTAACTTTAAAATACAAGGAGAACAAAATATTGTGCAGAAGTTAAAAATTTAATACGAAAGTTACATAGATAAAAACTAAATACCTATTTGTGTGTGTTTTTCTGAATACATACAATATATTATTTCTTTACTTTTAAAACTAACTCATCAAAAATAAACTTTCTCAGAAAAGAAGAAAAAACCTTTTTTAACTTGTGATAGAAAATTATTTACTAATTAAATAATATCGACAAAAAGAATATGCTTTTAACGTAATCAAATATCATTTTTCTCATTTTCGTTTCATAATTCTTAAAAGAATCACTCAGTCGTGAACATTTGTTTCTTTTTTTTAAGTTAAATGAGTTCGCTTTTGATGATCGATATCGCAACGTTTATCTAACCTATTTATGATAATAACTCAAAAATCACGTTTTTTAAAATTATTTTATTTTTAAAATAAGAGAACAGTGTATACTTTAAAAATTCTTCAAGATAGTCATGTTAAGTGACTCATTCTATATTTAATTCTTTCATATTATTAAGTATATCAGCATACCATTATATTATATTGCATAAATAAGATGCAAAATGAATAAATCGAGATCGTATGGAGCGGACAGCCAATGTGGTTAATCCGGTCTAAAAATATCAATGATGGACAGCTTAGAGATACAAAATGAATCTATCGAGGCGGAGATGGAAGGTAATATTCATGCACGATGCCTGGTGGCCGCAAGGTAAAAGCCCCAACGCTCTCATAATTCAGTACAGTATGCAATATCGAGAATCTACGGAGCTACGATGCTGGCATACTTTCGTATTTCACGTAAAACAGGTGGATATTGCCATCGATACATCACCCGTGCCATTCACATGGCGTTCTCCACACCACCAGTTAGACGCGAAGAGTACAGCCGCAAAATCGACTGATTTATTTAGTGTCAACTCTCGTGACATAGTTAACGACGTATGAGTCTTTTAAACCTTCAGGATATATTAATCATTTAATACGTAAAAATATCGAAATATTTTTCAAGGAGCCATTTAATAGCTGTAAACAAACTTATAAAAAAATTATACATTTCAAAAAAGCGCTCGTCGGAATCGAGGAGAAATTTTCGCATGCGCTTCTCTATCTATCAAACAATTTACCACATTTTAAAAGATGGATTATATCGTACACTTCGTACGAAAAAATAATATAAAATTACAAATCAATAACACTCTATTTTCCATCTTATGATTTCGTCATCCAGGAACATACTGCAATATCGTGCTTCTCTTTAGATCCATTTTTTACCATGGAGTTATTATAGTTAACTTTTCGCTCGATGCTTTCACGATCTCAACACTCTTCGAAGTGCAGAATTGTAGATAGGATAGTTCCGTTTGGAGAAAAACTTTGCGAAAACTAAAGATCGAAAGTCATATTGCACCGATAACCACGAAAAAAGTAATGCTTTTTTCTATTCTAACGCAACGGTTTTTTGCATTGTTCCACCAAGCCTCAGACTCGTCGGACTGTACAGAAAATAAAATCTCAGTTTTTGAACATGGCCGGAGACGCTGCCGCGTCTCCTGATATATAGCGAGCAAAGAAACTCTTTTGTATAACACCCCATCCAATTTTCTTACTTGAAATATTATCGTGAGAGTTGCTATACAAAAATCTGTTAAGCATTTATAACTTCCGCGGCAAGGAACCTCTTTTTATCTTTTCCATTATGATTTACGCGCCTCGATAAACCTCTATTCATTTTTAATCGCCACGTTTGCAGTGAAATTATATAATTAGTACAAGTAACCTGATCTAGCTTTAACCTACAGAGAAATTACTCTTTTCATGTGAAAATCCTTTAAAAAGATTTGAACAATATGTATTCGCTCATTATGCCATTATTTATACACTTCATTTTTAATTGTACATTCTAATAAGTATTAGTTAGAATTTAATATTCCCGATGTTAGTTTAATATCCCTGATTAAATTCATCCCAATATACCGTGTATTTAACACCCATGAGGTATCTGTATAATTCGTTGGTGTTAATATTGACTAATATGGTGTGGATTTCCAATCCATAATGTTAAATACACATCATATTAGTGTTAATAATTAGTATTAAGAGGATGCTGGAGTTACCGACGGAACACTCATTTCGTATATTTCTCGTGCCATTTCGTTTTCCTTATACAGAATAAAAAATCCTTTTCCAGAATAAAAGGGAAAACACAAACAAGTCCGGGAAAGTCCAAACTGATATGAGAATCTCCCAAAAATTACTACGTAGGTTCTTTCTTAATTCACATGTATTAGGTCTACAAAAAAATTCGAGGCTTTAGATTTCATACAACCGAAATAACAATTTAAATTTTATATATCTTCCCGCCCTTTTGCAGTTTTAAAGCGTTAACATTTGGCCTTCTAAAATGCCATACGGTTTGGTGTTTGATGCACATAACCTCAAAAATCAGTAGTGTTCACGATGGCAATAACAAAAGGAGCATATTCGATTTTCCATCCACTTCGCGTTTCATCTGAGACTTTCAAATTATGATTTTGAAGCTTACAAAAGAAATGACACGAGAAATACGATTTGAGTGTACATAACCTCATATTCAAGCGATATAAGATACAAGAAATGTACATAACGTTTTACTTAATGGCCTATTTAATATATGTAATGTTTTATTTAATGTATGTAAGTATTTTCTTGATGTATGTAATATTTTAATTGGAATTAAAAATCTGTTTTATCGACATCGATTTTTAAGTTCGACCGTCTCTCCAGCATCGCCTTAACATAAATAAAATACAGTGAGAATTATACAGACACCGCTACGTTTTAGAGCGCAGTCATTCTATTTAGGAAAATATATTTCTATTTAGAAAAACACTTTGATTTTATTCGTACTTTTATATTGTACTTCATTTTAAATTTCTTAATAAAAGAGTATAACAACTTCCGTGTGATTTAAAAGATATCGGAAATACCGGCGAGTCTTAGCCAATAAGGTAGAACCAGAGAGAGAACGTTCCGTGGAAACGTGCAGTGACGAGTTGAAGAAAACCAAAGGTTTCCGAGGTAGCTCACAGAATCTGATCACATCGAGCAGTTCTAAGATTATATACCATTCCTACCTCTTTCTACCATCTTGCGTGAATTGCCGCACGAGAAGCCCAAGTCCAAGATCGATATTCTGAAGCGTACTTCGAATTCGGAAGTAAGGAATGAGGCTTAGCATCGAAACTTTAATCGATCACGGTCGAATATGTCGGGGACGGGGAAAAAGGTAAGAGAACGGAGAGAGATCGAGGAAAATGAGAGAAGGAGAAGTCGAAGCAGGTAAGAGAACGTGAGGATTCGCCGTAGCGCCGCGCATCGAGCACTCTTACCTCGATACTTTCGCCGGGCTCGTGCGTGCCCACTGCAATCGAGTGCACTTGAGAAAGTAGCCACGTGGTGCCGTATCGTCCCGATACGAGAGAGGACTCGTAGCAAAAACGATGAGCTCGGTGCATCTAACGGCGCACCGCGATCTTATGGCAGAGTATATTCTGCGAGCTGCACGAAAACGTAGTAAATCGTGTGACCTTGCGAGATCGAGATAATTAAATCGGTATATATGTACATCGGAGAAGACCTCGCGAGATAAATTCCTCGAGTGGAATGATATATAAAAACATTGCACGGTAATGAAGAAAAATATTTGTGTTAGATTAGTCCGCGCACTGAAAAACAATTTGTTAAATTTTTACAAATATTTTAATGATACTAACAAAACTTTTACTTACGTAAATAAATATTTATTCAGAATTTAGAAAATGATATATACTTGAATCAAATTGAAATGGTTTTAAATATATAACATAAACAATTTTAAAATCGGCTATATAGGAGTCAGCGCGGTAAATGGTGCGCAACGTTAATATAAATAAAAAATTATTTATTTACTAAATGATGTAATAAAATCCAACGACATTTATTTCCATGAGGTGCAAATACATCGTTATTAAAAATTCCGAACATTTTGGCTATATATTTTAGCCATCTTCAGCAGATCTTAACAGAAGAAATTTTCTTCTTGTACCCAACCATAAGCTCAATTTTCGGCCAAAAAAGCTTCCTAGCTTGTTGGTAACGAAATTGTATCTAAACATAGTGTTGCTGTTATAGGTATAATAAAAGTACAAAAAGTAAAAAATTGACCAAAATTTAAACTTACCAAAGAAGATCACAAGTAACAATTCAATCGTTGTTCGTAAATCATAATTAAAAATTTAAAACATTACAACTTATATAAAAATACAAAAAATGTAACAAATCCCTGTCATATGAAACTATCGTAAGTATAAAATGCGTCTAAACTATGTCATGTTCTGATTGTCTTTGAGTTAAAATGATAAATACAAAACGGACATGTCATATAGCAATACATATGTAAAAATTGAGTCTATTTTTGTTTACAATTTATCTAAAATGTCATTGTAAGTATGGTTTAAACCGTGAAATGGTTTTCTTGTGTGTACCAAATAAATATCTAGTTACTATACTATTCGAACAAGTATTTAATAAAATTTAGTAAATTTGTTCAATGTGCTTGTTGCCATAATTCATTTGAATGATTATTAAAATTTATAATTAAGCATAGATGAAGGACGATTAGAATCAAATCATAAAATGAAAATAATAAAGCGGTTATAATATTAAGTATGTAATAAAATTTTTTTTAAATATATCGAACTAAAACTTAAAATTAAAACAATATATTTTGTCGCTTATAACATAAATTTAATTAAAAAATTGAAATTACGCTACGCAACCAGTTTCGACTCTTGGATCGAGTCATCTTCAGGCATTCCAAAAAACATTCCGTTTATGTAGTTTAATTCGATAAAATATTAACTCCTCGATTTCTCCATTTACTACATATTGGCAGTAAACAATGGGAAAATCGTATACTAGCCAATATGGGTGAGTTTTTTAATTCATCGATTGATCAATCGCATGAAGCGCAAATGCATCAGAGTTCTTTTATTTATCGATTGAATACATCGATGCGTTTTTATTTACAGCGCTGTAATCATCGCATATCCATCAGATCCATCGACTAATTTAGTCGATGGACTGATGAAATTTCTGATGAACATAGTGGGGGGTATATTTCTTAACCTAAAACATGATTATTAGTTAATGTTTTACGGACATTACAATATGGAAATACATATCATAGAAATATTAAAATATAATTTAATAAAAAAAATGTTTGAAAATAAATCTTCGTCTGATTCCTCTTCTTCATCTTCAATGACCAGCAACAGTAATAATAGTGAATTGGATTTATTATTAATCAAACGTAAATGTGTTAAGCACATAAAAATTGAAAATTTTTTTTCAAAAGTAGTGCCATTATATGTTTACAGATATGGATTTTAAAGCACATTTTAGAATATCCAGAATTTCAATTGAGGTATGTACTTAAGTATACAATGATTATTGCAAAAAATATGTACATGTAAATAATATGTAAAAATATACAGCTTTGATAAAAAATATGAGGCATCTTATTATTGGTTAAAGTTTTATAATAGTTCAAAAATTAATTTATGCATTTATTAAATTGCTGGTGCTTAGTAGTCTTCTTAACAATTTTGTAATCGTAGTCACTACTGAATAGCAGAATTGCAAAAAGTTCATCAAACCGTTCTTTAAAATTGACCATCAAACGTCCATCGAAGACGCCATATTGTCAATCGTCCGATGAAAATGCGATGGATTTATACTGAATTAAAAAACTCACCCTATCAACGAGGTTTATTATTTTCATTTTATGATTTGACTCTAATCGTCCTTCATCTATGCTTAATTCTTTTTACATAAAGAGTCCTTTATTTTCTAATTTATTTATTAAAATTTATAATAATTTTTTATATTCGAACCGGCGAAAGATTTGGTGAGCTAATGGTACAAAAATATAGTGACGCGATTAAAAAGTAAAATAATGCTTTTCCACGCGTGCAGGTACGCTTCAGAAAGAAACATCGTCGTGATGAATTTTCACGGTACTCGTTACAAACAAGAGATGTAAAGTCACGGAAAACTCTGGCTTTTGGGAGAAAACGTGCGCGTGTGATGCGTCCCTCGACGTTTCCTGTCTCGATGCGACCTCATCTCACGCGGCGTTATGGCGTTTCCTTTGTGTGCACGCGCGAGTGTATGTAGAGAGAGAGAACGAGGAAAAGAGAGAGGGAAAGAGACAGATGGAGCGAGCGAGAGAGAGAGAGAGAGAGAAAGAGAGAGAAGGGGGGAGGGGGAGAGAGTGCCGGTTCGAGAGGATGTAGAAGAGCGGTATGGAGGAAACGGGTAAACGGGGACGCGGTGGTGAAGGAGAGAAGGAATGCGGCGCGGTCACAACATCAAAGTGAAACGAGATGGTGAGTCGTCTGGCTGCAGCCGAGCGCGCGCATGCTGAATGTACACGGAGGCTGGCGTCGCTGGCGAGAACGGCGGACCAGCTTATGGTCCGCATGGTTACTGCCCAAGTGCACGAACGAGAGGATCTCGCCTAATGTTCCGGAGTTCGTCGCTATGTTAACGGTGTCCTTTTATCACCCACACCGACGCGACGTTTGCACTACGCGAGAGACATGTGCTGGTTACACCGAAGGGGCTCGCCTCCTCCATTCGCGACCCGTTTTTTAACCACTCTGCCACTATTCACGCAAACGATCTCTCGCGCCGTGCTTATTATTGTTCTCCTCGTTTCTCTCGGGTATTATTCGACCTGTGAAACGTGCTTCCATAGCTCGATGCGATTTTATGGCTTCTCTGAAAGGCGTTCGAAAGGAATTTTTCTCTCAAAGCTCAAGAGTAGCCATCCTCAGGTAGTCCTGCTTACGTCAGATTTGTCGACTGCACTTCGTGCCTCGTGTTTTACAGTAAACGTTCCATTTCGTAGCTTTTCCGATAGACTGACTCTTGACAATTTCCCATTCGATTTTCCACGACGTTTCGCGTGAACGGCAGTCGCGTTACGTCACGGAAAATAAAAACAAACAGGAAGAAGTAACTTCGAACAAAGAAATAGACACGCACTTTTGTCGAGTGTAATAGGCGAGTTATTTCTCTCTTAATTCAGCTCTTCCGTTTTTAATATTTATGAGAACGATATCATGCGATTTCGTTTCAAGTTAGCGTCTACATTCGCGACTGTAAGGTGGCACTTGGTTTATCCTGCATGCATCGATAAGAATACGTGATGTAAAGCCGAATGGCCGAATAGCATAGCGACAGCTTGCAGCTACTTAAAGCCGTAATCACACTAGCAATTGTGCGATTGTGATTGACAATTGAGGATTACTTTTCAACCAATCAGAGCAAAGTAGTTACTGATTGCTTTGCTCTAACTGGTTGAAAAGTAATCCTTAATTGTCAATCACAATCGCACAATCGCTAATGTGATTACGGCTTAAGGTTCACGTCGAAAATATGCGGCAAACTGCATATGACAAGTCACACAAGTTGCAAAATTTCTGATTCTTGCTTTCTGATTCTTGCCACAACAAAAAAAAGTTAAATTAATCTATACTCTCTAAATTTCTTGAGATTCATTCCAACAGAAAGAAATCTCACTTCCTTTTTTTTGGAATAAATCTCACTCCTAAAAAAGTGAAAATCTGTCACTTTTATTCCATGCAATCGTTTTCACATTTTTTTTCACCAATAATGGTAGTGTTTTAATTCTTTTGAAGTAAGACTTTGCTTCAAGAAATTTAGAGAGTGCTGTTTCGCAGCGTTTTATTTAATTCAAACTGGATGGATTATCTCTTATCTCTATATTACCTATTTACGATTAATTAATTTTCTTTTTTTTTTGCATCGTGATGAATATTTTGATTATAATTAGTCTTTTTGCTTAAGGCTCCTGAATACTCAGCCAAGAACTCCGTATTGATGGTAGCGACACCGAATTAGTCGGTGGCCTAGCAAAACTGGTAGTTATACACACATATGCAAGCTCATGTCCGTGTGCTCTTTTTCGGGTAGAAGGGGAGCATACAGATATGGGTTCATGCTTGTGTGTGTGTATAGCGCCTCGCCATGGTAAAAGGCTGAACTAATAGGCGTGGAAAAGTGATGTTTTGACCAGTTTTGACGACAAAATTTTTCTTGCATACCATTTCGTCAATATTTGCTTATTTGTGAAAATGTGACTTCCCTCGTACTCGTGAAAGTCCTAAAAATTGGCGGAAACTGCAGTTATCGTGAAATTTTATACGTAAAAACGTATATTTCACTCGTTTCATCAGCTGTTAAACTGTGTGATTCTGCCCGAGAATAGGCTCACTTCACGTGCCTTTTATGACCATTCACTGACATCAGAGGAGGAAAGGTCAGTTCCTGCTAATTTTCACAAGTGTTTTTGTGCGATCTCGCCTTTTAAATTTATCCAAATTATCTTTATTAAAAAATGGGACGTAAGAAAAGTTAAAGTATTTTTCTCGCCTATGACGTTACAATTCCAACATGGCCGTCACCGGTATTCAGGAGCCTTAATTGTTATTCTTATAAACTCAAATGGAACAAGGAACATTTCTCGTCGATTTTGGGGTGTAAATTACATTCCACTCGACCATCCGAAGCCGCTTTCGGTACGCTTAATTGCGTTATTTTCCGTAAAGCGCAACTGCACTTTGCTTAATCAAATTCTGCACCGAGAAATCAGTGAACTACGAAACGATGCAGCGCTCTTCGACCGTCAGACGAGAGACGAAAAGCCGCGTGACCGTGCGAAACGCAGGAAAATATAATACTTGAAGACTGCGACTTAAAAAGTCGCGGTCGATTTTAAGTTGGATTAAAAAGATGATTAATGGAACTTGCCGTCAAAACAGTGATCGATTCGCGAGAGCAACGAATTTCGCTCAAAGAAAAATCGCACGAAGAAAAATGGGTATATAGTAAAAATGGATCTTACGAATTTAGTAAAAAATTCTGGCTATTTTTGTCGAACTCATGACAAGTTTTACTTGCCCGAAAGTAAAAAATGGGAGGGTATACATATATAAGGTAAAAAGTACATTACAATTATGTAGCAAATTCATTTCAGTGATTATACTTACAGCAAAAGTAAATCGTATTATTCTCAAGGCTGTAAGCACGAACTTCTTAAGGCTCTGCACTTTTATATTACGCGCAGTGAAGTAAATTTTGTCTAAAGTATAAAATTTACTTTGCAAAATTTGAAAAGTACATTACTTATACAATATGCAACATGTATTCTAAAGCCGTAATCACACTAGCGATTGCGCGATTGTGATTGACGATTGAGGATTATTTATCAACCAATCGGAACAAAGCAATCGGTGACTGCTTTGCTCTGATTGGTTGAGATATAATCCTCAATCGTCAATCACAATCGCGCAATCGCTAGTGTGATTACGGCTTTTTTTTACGCATATAACTACGTTTTTCTCAGTGCGAGCTGTTTTTTTTTGTTTTTTGGAAAATGAATCGAATGATTTTAAAAAAAGATGAAACTAACGAGTATCGATCATCGAGGTATAATCGGAAGAGAGATGCTTCTTTGCTTCTTGGGAGACGAGAAACAACGCAACATTCCAAGCAGAAGGAGCGGACACTCACCTCCGCTACGATCTCGGGTATTGCTTCGACGAACGGTCTCACGGCATCCAGCATCCTCCGTTCTCTCCTTCGCTATCCTCTCCCTCTTTGTCCCTCTCTTCTCTCTTTCTCTCGCTTGCTCGCTCCCTCCCGTTCCAAGTACGTAATTGGAAACGGCGAGCTGCGAGAAAGACGACGGTACTAAGTTTAAAGCCACAGAAGGGCACTGTTCTGCCGGGTATATGAATACATGGTTACTTTGTGCTTAACAATTCTACGAAATTATACTCAAATCTTTAAGTGTACGGATATGAGAGGAAAAGACAATCGCAAAGATTAGGCTTGAGAAATTGAGAAAATTGCGTGACGCCGGGGAAAAATTGTCGTTTATAAAGTAATGGAGATTTTTTGTCGCGCCTATATAATGCGAGAGAAAATTACGTAGGACGGTATATGTATGCTGTGGATCAAGCTCTCTCTCTCTCTCTCTCTCTCTCTCTCTCTCTCTCTCTCTCTCTCTCTAGCGCACCATTTTTGTTCATTATAATTTTCACTCGCCCATTGTCACAAACTAGAGAGATATTTTTTAACTTTGCAAAATTTACGTTTCTTTTCAGAATATTCCATATATAAGTGCAACAGAAACTCCAAGTAAAAATGGAAACTTAGGATACTTATATGATGTCTGAAAAGTTGTATGAAAAATACTACTGAAAAATTATTTTAAAACCCATAACTTGCGCGTTGGAATTAATTCAGGGAAATCTTACATGGAAAACATGATTTTACTTTTATCAAAATAATGACGCAGAAAATTAGTTAGTTACAAAAAGTTTTGACATTTTAACAAGGTGAGTGTCTTACATCATTATTTTGATTTTTAACAAAATTATTTTCAGATTTATATCTGTAGCTAAAGTTTTAGATACTTCAACAAAACCATTCTTTCCTTGTAGATCTTACAAGAAGACGGGATTTAACATTTAGATAGAAATTTATGTTGGATGTGTAACAAAATTATTTTTGGATTTTCATCAACAAAAAGTTTTTTTCTTACATATATACTTCGCTTTCGTCGTTTCGTTCGATGTAATTTTAGGATGTGCTCCTAAAATTGTTCGAGCTCCACGGTGCATTCCAGCGATTTCGATCGGTTGTGATGACTAAGAATTACATTTACATAATTCTCCCTTCTTAGAGGAGTGTCTCGGAGATGGCCTTTTTCTTTTGATCGGTACGTGACAGGAATGCGGGAATACGCCCACAATCGAAATATTTACCTGCTGCCTGTGCGACTACGCAGTTTCCTCGGGAGTGTGACTTATGAGTCATGATCCCGCATCGCACGCTTTCTTTATCCCGACACTTCGCTACGCGTCTCCGTTCGTTAATCGCGCTCGTTAATCGCGCTGTCACGCGCGCGATCACGCGCATCCTCGCGAAATTCTGTATGTAGAAACCGCGTATCATTTCTAGATCCTACCAATTTCTTTGCAGCGCGGTGTAAACGCAAATTATAATACCGCCGTAATTAATGATCATGTATCTCCGCATTATCAGATGTAGCCCGCCGTCCGCGAAATGCTCATAAAAGAAAGAAAAAGATCCCTCTCTGAAATTATATTGTCGTTAACCGCGCTAATGTTTTTTAAATCGTTCGCCCTTTGAGAAGTGTAAAGCCGTAATCACACTAGCGATTGAGTGATTGTGATTGACAATTGAGGATTACTTTTCAACCAATCGGAGCGAAGTAATCGGTGACTGCTTTGCTCTGATTGGTTGAAAAGTAATCTTCAATCACATCGACTACAATCGCGCAATCGCTAGTGTGATTACGGCTTAAAATAAATAAAAAAATCAAAATATACGAAAAAAAATAAAATAAAATTGTTGAAAGATCTAAAATTTTAATTGTGGAACATTGAAAGTGATTTTGGATTATTAAAATAATGTTACATTGGAAACACAAAAATCCACGAGAGACGTTGCAAAAAATTTCAATATTTTAGAACACCTGTTTAAGTTTCCAACGAAATGATGTTGGAAACTCAACCTGATTACTATCTATACATTATATGCGATATAAAAGAATTGTTTTCTTGCAGACTGCTCATTATTTTTTGTTTCGGCTTCCAAAACGATCCGTATCCAGCGAAATCGAGATCTTTCAGTCAAATCGTTCTTTCCGTGTGGTTTTGCAGTGAATTCGGTTATCTCCTCGGTTATCTCGAAAGGATCGATTTGCGACTGTGAAACTCATACTAAAACTCACCTTCCTCGATCCGTGAAGCGATGGATGAACGGACGAGAGTTCCTTGGAGCGTAGCCGAACGACGTCCTTAACGATCGCGATAGACGCGATCCACATCAAGTATCCACTCACTGCACTTAATTTACGCACACCGATCCTTTTTCGGCGCGAGCACTCAACTATCTCCCGTCACACTCTTAATATGCCCGGAGTCTAAATCTCCTTACGGAGCGCTCTGACTCTCTCGCCGGCTTCTTTTCATAACGATATATCGAAGAAATCACGCCGATCGACAGAGGTGCATCTTCACTCGGCACTCGCGTACCGATTTCGCAATTTTCTACAAGATTCGACAAACAAACGTGTTTCGCGACCAAGAACGATCATCTCGCGGGTGGTCACGCGATCGGTAAACGACGAGTGTTTATCGCGATGATACATCCGGGAAAGCGACGTACGTTTCGCTTCATATTCCGTCGTCGCCGTGCTCCGCCACCGAATTCCGAGAATCGTTCCCGAATCGATCGGCCGACGCGACGCGCAGGAAAGTCTCACCGATATCGCGGCTGCCGCGCGCCGTTACCGATCGCATGCGGTGCCGCGCGCGCGCGTTTCCGTCGCGTTTTCCGCCGATCGCAACACACCGAGAGACACCTGAACGCGTGCGCGCGCGCGCGCCCCGCGAGAGCACACGTACCACCGCGTAAGAACGAAACCGACACGACACTGGATGAGAACGGGCAACAGGTTCGTCGGCTTGCCCCCGAGGCGCAGGTAAAGGGGGCGCGGGAGGGGGGAGGGCCAGCCAGGCGAGCCAGGTAAGCCGCCATTGCTCCTGACGCAGCATCCAACCTGCCAGTGGCGTAATTAACGGGCACCCTTGGGGCCCCATTAGTATCGCTCGCGAAAAACTTTAATGACGATCTTCTTTCCACGGCGATATTTTAAGGGTAACATTTGCTGTAACACAGCTTTTCCGTGAAATTTTTTATCTTTGTTACAGATTGCGTAGAGATATTCACAGTTCTCTTTCCGTTATCTTACAATTTGTCATAAAATTAAACGGAAAAAAAATTCGAAAATTCCTATCATTTATTTCGACGCAATTATTTCACAGCTAGAAAACTATCATTTATACAGAAAAATATTGTTCTGTAGCTAAAAAAAGTGATTACTGAGTATACTTTCTTGCTTTTATCGGTTATTTTTAACAAAAAATACTTCCTTGAGAGTAAACTTAAAATATATCGCGATTACATTTGAGAAAAATCTAAAACAAATTATTTTCTTTTGAAGAATGTTATGAAATTGATCGAAGAAACGACTTATGTAATAAGCAAATCGAAATTGTTTTAATTTAATTATCTTGAAGTATTAAACGTACAATTTAGAATGTGTGTATTTTGAATTTATTTTATGCTTATGTTATGAACTTATAATAAATTTGCGGCTATATCAACTTTTAAAATATTTGAAACAAGTAATTATTACTTGCGTACAGCATATATTCTTCTATATATAATATCTTAATACATATTTCTTCCAATAGACCTAACAATAAGTCAACATTTACAGTAAAGAAATATTTATTTAATAAAAAAATAGCAGTTAAATTACTTGGCTTTTGTATCAAATAAATATGGTATACGTTTACATTTAGTAAATATTTATTTAGAACTATTTATCATACAAATAAATATTTATTAAAATTTACTATTCTTTTTCAGCGTAGCCCCTTCAGAGACAAACTTTTAAAGTTAGAGAAACGATTTACTTTCTCATTTAATTTCATTCGATTTAAATTCAATGGCGTCTGAACAACCAAAAAAAAAACACGTAAAAGAATAGGGTCGAGTTGGTTCGATTCGAAATCTCCTCAGGAGTTTGCGTTTCCATATCCACTTGTCGTTACTTCCGAGATCCGCACCTAATCCGCACATCGGCGTAATCAATCGTATTGTTTGACGTGGCGCCTTCGATAGGAAGTGTCTGTTACGTCACTGCGGCAACAGGTTGTTGCCAATGAGAGCTGCCATGAATGAGCGAGCAAGCGAGCGAGTTCGTTTCGTGGCAGCGCGGTCTGCCCCTGGCATTAGGCAGAATCGAGTGAGATCTTTCGTTACTGAACGCACGCTCCGCCATTCGTAATCCGCCACCGCAGCGTCGTTGAATAAATACGCAAAATCTCGCTCGAGTTACGTTCATTCGCTGTCCTCGTTTCTCTCTTTTTCTTCCTCTTTCACTTTCTTTTTCTTTCTCGGTGGGTGGCTTATTGACGATTGAATACCGTGTCGATGGATTCTCACGATCCGTGATGTGACGCGCGATCGTGGAAACCTCACGCTTTCGGAAGAGTTGGTTGTTATCCAAACTGACAGATATATATATCGATATGAGCTGTCGTTTAGCTGTGCTAAACGAATCTTATCAAAAAAGGAACTAGTACCCAGTAAAAAGTAATGCTTGAAAAATGTATTTAAAACGTACGTGTTGGTTGTTTGGACATATTAAAAACATCCAGATTAGATCCATGGTTATTTTAAAAACTGGGTGTTTTAAAAATATCTAGGGTTATACCATTTTGGACTTCCTAAGAACGTTCATTTTAGGATGCAATGAACTAAAACTGGACTAAATATATTAAACAAATTTTAGATCACAAAATCCAGACAAATTTGCACGCTGGAAGCAAAAAATTCTGAACTCTTATCACTACGAGCAGCAAGCTATTGTTGCTTGACACTTGCCGCTTGTTGCGTACTGTCTGAACTAAGCTTTAATTTGGTAAATTGTCACGTTACCGGAGGTAACAAAAGTAAGAAAAAAATAATTAAGCATAGATGAAGGACGATTAGAGTCAAATCATAAAATGAAAATAATAAAGCGGTTATAACATTAAGTATGTAATAAACATTATAAACATGGAAATGGCATTGTAAGAGTCAAACGAAAAGTAAATTAACAAACAATTAATACATATATTCTAAAATGAACTTATAAAATTTACATAAATGTAACGATTAAAAAACAGATGTTAATTACATTACTAGTTTCGACCACCAAATCTGGTCCTCTTCAGATGAAACACTTTACGTTGAAATGTACATAATTATGGAAAAACATCAATACATAAGAAAATCTTGTGCGTAGTTAAATATATAACAAAAAATTCTTACAAATCTATACGTGAGAATATTAGTTGGTCCGTGAATCCATATATTTACAAAAATAGTCATAATGATAAATGTCACACAATAAGAAAACAGTAAAAAAAAAAAAAAAAAATTTTTTTCTTTAAAAAAAACTTATGTCAGAAATATTACAAAACTATCGAAGTACATCTTGAGATAAAAAGTTATACATGGAACACGTCAAACATCCTCAACGGACCAATTCCGACTCTTTTTTTTTACTGTTTTCTTATTGTGTGACATTTATCATTATGACTATTTTTGTAAATATATGGATTCACGGACCAACTAATATTCTCACGTATAGATTTGTAAGAATTTTTTGTTATATATTTAACTACGCACAAGATTTTCTTATGTATTGATGTTTTTCCATAATTATGTACATTTCAACGTAAAGTGTTTCATCTGAAGAGGACCAGATTTGGTGGTCGAAACTAGTAATGTAATTAACATCTGTTTTTTAATCGTTACATTTATGTAAATTTTATAAGTTCATTTTAGAATATATGTATTAATTGTTTGTTAATTTACTTTTCGTTTGACTCTTACAATGCCATTTCCATGTTTATAATGTTTTTAAAGAAAGAGTCCTTTATTTGTTTTATTTTTGTTTATGTAATAAAATTTTTGTAAAGTACATCGAACTAAAACTTAAAATTAAAACAATATATTTTGCTGCTTATAACATAAATTTAATAAAAAAATTTAAATTAGGTATGTAACCAATTTCGACTCTAAAAAAAAAAAATCCTCATGCGATCTTAAAAAAATTTTCACTTGGCAAGTTAAGCGAAAGCAACACGTCGCAAGCAGACTTGGAAAATTATTTACATAAGATAAACATTTTTTAAATGTTCACATTGTACGTTGAATAACGTACGTTTTTAAAACATTCGTCTAACTAAGTCTACTTATGAACGTATGGACCAGATTGAAACCAAGTCTGGATGTCCAATGGATGTTCTGTGCTGTCTGTGGGTGGTTAACAAAATATTGAAATATTAAACCCTTGGCTCTAAAAGAGAGATTAAACTACATGAACAGGACGGTATAGCTGAAATACCTATAAATTTAGTTACGGATCTGAAAACAATTTTGTTGGATTATCAAAATAATTATGTGGGATTCTGAAATTAGTTGCTAAAATATCAAAACTTTCCGCAGCATTGTTCGTCATGCTTGAGATTCTTACGAATTATTTTAATGGTTCAGTAAAATTATTTTGAACTCTGTGTTTGTATAACTAAATTATTGCTAGCTAAATTATTAATGTAGGAATTATTTATGACAGGGTAAATAAGACTTTTATATTTGTGTGTATTATAATTGAATTTTAAACAATGTGCTAATTTTTACTTATATACTTTTTATTAGGATCAAAGATAAGACACAAATAATTATGAATGTTCAAACTTAACGCATTGTTTCCACGATTTTCAACAATAGGAAGATTTTATAGAAAAAATTGTTAATTTAATTTTAAGTACAATATTTGTATCATTGAAAATGACCCGATCGGAGTCGAAACGTCTGCTTTTGTATTAATATATGAATTAAATAATTCGTTAAATTAATTTGGCTCTGTGCCCTATTTATATTTTTAAATTGTAGGAATTGTATTTTTATAATTATGCAAAAAGAACAATTCTGCGACTTCAGAAATGTTAAAAAATTTAGCCAATCTAAAAGTAATTTTGTTAGACCATAATCAAAATAATTATGAATTATGTACGGTCGAACTAATTGCTAGCGAATATCAAAACTTGTTGCAACATTATTATCAACATTTAAGCGTTCTACATAATTATTTTGATAGCTAATTGAAGTTATTTTTCAAATCTGTACACAGCTAAATTTTTAGATACTACAGCAAAATCGTTTTTTCCCTGTAGGGATCATTCTTTGTAATTACACGGAAAGAATAATTTTGTGAATTCAGAAATGTCTGAAAATTTAATTACAGAGCTAAAAGTAATTTTGTTGGATTGTCAAAATAATTTGAACAGTTAAATTGGCCGCTGGAATATCGAAACTTTTTGCAGCATACTTGAGTTTTCTATATGAATTATTCTGATGATTTAACAAAATTATCTGAAAATTTGTAGCTGAAAATTTATACAATATAGATGTATATTGTACTTCAGCAAAATTGTACTTTCCGTGTATTCTATACGATAAAAAGTGTAATAATGCATCCCATAATATATCTGACTTCCTCAGAATCCTCCTTATTTCCTTCCGTTTTTCAAGTACAAGCGTTTATTTCCGAAAGTTTATCTTATTCTAAGGAGCCCGAGAATATTCATTTCCGCCGTTCTCGGCGCCTCGTAGGAATTTCTAACTACGTTTTTCACGCGAGCGAGAAAAATGGATTTGCCGTCGGAGGAGATAAGAACGAGGAGCAGGTAGAGCGTGTCGAAGGAACGCAAGGTAAGAGCCTAGTTGATAGCGTACGTACAGTAATTACCATCCATCGCGCTCCGAAACCATGACGGAGGATTGAGAAATGCGAGAAGCGCGCGAACATCTCTCGTCCCATCGTGCGATACACAACAACGGAATAAGCAAGAAATATGAGCGACGTCGTTTTCTCGCAGCACTTCCTTCGATGACGAACTCCCAATTTATAATGAGACGCAATTCGTTGTTCGAAGAAAATGATTTGCGGTATCAGCCGGCATTCCGCTCGAAAGCGACAGCGTTACTTTAAGCTGATGGTCACGCTTATTTAAAGATAATAACGTACATACGTATTACACGTGAAGTATACTCTCATAGAAAATACCTGCTTTCTTGTCCTTTCTTGAATCAGGAGACGCGGTAGCGTCTCCGGCCATGTTCAAAAAAACTGTGAGACGCTACAAGTCTCTTATCCCGAGCCATCAAAGTCCATTATTGGGAGGTGCATAACTATTAAAATATAAAAAATTTTGAATTGAACGTCATATGTCCTGAAAGGCGGCATCGCCACGAGTAATTCGAGACAAAAAAATTTTAAATCGATCAAGCCGTTCTGGAGATACAAGCGGTCGAAAAGTGATGATTTTAATGAAAAATTAAGGAACGTCTCCTTCTCCGTCTGTGTGTCTGTCTGTATGTCCGAATTTAAAAATATCGTTATTTGACGGATAGTGAAATGTTACTTTTTAACATCCTCTTTTACTTTTCACTCGCACCTCCACCATCTTCGACTAAAACAGAAATTTGTTTTAAATGAAGGTAATAAAAAAAATCGATGCGTTAATATTAGACGGTTAGTGAAAACAATCTTGGGGATTGTTTTGACGTGGAAAGGCGGATGCGCGCGAGTTTCATATCCCCCCCTCACCCGGCTCACCGATAAACCGTGCAGTCATCTTTTAAATACACATATTAAATAAAATTTTTAAATACTCCCGACTGCTGATCGATATGACGTATATTTAAAACCATCATAGTACTATCACGAGTTAAATTGTAATATATTACCACGAAAGGTAACTGATTATTAATTATTAAAGTTGCCAATACAAAGTGAACATACGTAAATTGTATTCGACTGTCATGGGACATTTCGACTGCCCGCGGAGCGGTGAGGGGGACAATGCAACATTTGGTTGATTTTCGAATCGCCT